>NC_061115.1:146181531-146243544 GCF_002878395.1 Capsicum annuum | reverse complement strand
ATATTTCTACTTTCTATCATGTGGGAAATTGATTTAGCTTTCTAACGATTCTAATTTTGTCTGAATCAAACACTAGACAAGGAAGTTATGGATGTTTTACTCAGAACTGGCCGAAATGCCCAGGTGCGACGTCCAAGTTGATGGACCGCCAAACAAGTAACGGACGGCAACTTTAACCATCATAGCCATGGTAGTAGGGCCATGTTCTGGATAAGGATTGACAGATGAGTTGATAGACCATCAGATTTTTGACGGACCGTCATCCAGGCCGTCAACTTGTATCTAGTGAACCCCATTTCTGGTCCACGTATGACGGTGTTCAAAATAACTGACCGTCAAGTTCCTAGCAGACCGTCAGTCAGGTCGTCACACGCCACGTTCAGTTTACTTCCAGGCCATTTTAACAGGGGTATTTTGATCACTTACCACCCGCCTATATATACCCAAATGAGTCTAAATTCAGCCATTTTGCTCATTATTATTTCTCAAACAAAAACTAGGGTTTCTCTCTAACTTTAATCTCCAAGAACAAGACCCAATCTTCTTCAAAAATCAAAGGATTTCAAATCCTTCAAGTTCAAAAACACCAAGAACCTTGAGTCAGGTATGCGTAGTGTCCATCTATGGATCCATTTCGTTCATAGAGCTTAAGAACCATGTTTTAAATATTATTTTGCGATTTTCTTGTTGTGATATGAGCATGTACATGTTGATGATTGTTGTTTAAGTTTCAAGATGATATCTAAAGGTGTTTTCATGAAGTATATGTATTTGTTAGTAGAAACCCATGACCCTTATTTGGCTTAATATGGTGAAATTCATGAACACACTTAAGCTAAAAGAATGCATGCAAAGTATTTGATAATATGCCTAGGTTGATAGAATTCATCTCCCATGATTTAATAGTGCTTAAATGACAAGTCCATGCTCTATGCTTTACGATTTCCCATGAATTCCATGTGAGTAATATGTGTTGTTGTTGTGATTGGATTGACCATGATATTTTAGCTATGCAAGTATATACATGTTGTATGAATTTCCCTTCCATGTATAAGATGTTGAGAACTATGCTTAGTATGAAATCCCCTACTCATGATATGGTAAATTGTGGACTCTACTCTTACGATCAAGTCAAACCTGTGTGTCAGTTTCCTTCCATTGAGTCTTGGGGGTACTTGTACCCAAAAAATATAGTTGTGTACCTAGATCCATGTCATGTTATCATGATAATCTCAGTCAAGCCATGATCTATAGAATTCAGTCGGGCATGTGACTCAGGAAACCTCAGAAATATCATGATCTCAGTTAATTTTTAAATAGTAGCACTAATCCATCAGTCAACGGAAGTCAGTTACTCAGTACATGTACCATCAGTTAAATTATGTTTAGTTTCTTCAGATAGGATTAGAAGTTAGCACCGAGTGAACCCAAGGATGGGAACTTACTTGTCAGTTTAGGGTGTGATTCTTAGTAATCATCCTTATGTTCAAGAGACATCTTAACCTGTCAGATTAGGGTTAATGAAGTGGCTTAATCCGTTAGTTTAGGGTTCCCACCATTCTTATTTTCAGTACCTGGCAGCTAAGGGTCACTCACAGTTGTCCTTACCAGTGGCACAGTATTGACACCCTTCCAATCAGCGCAGAGATTAGACCCCAACTTAGCTATATACATTATTGGGGCATGTCGGTCAAACAACTACCTCCCATAATTTCAGTCCCAGTCTCAGTAAAAGAACTCAGGTAGTTCTTCATATTTTAGTATATCAAGATGATCAGATACAGTCAATTCAGTTACAGAACTGAACACAGATAGTTTCATTAGATTCAGGACTATCAGACACAGTCATCTATGTTATTAGAATTTTAGTATTTTTCATGCTAGATATCAGTAAATCATGCATTAGTGTCCAGATCTAGATATCATGTAATCATGATCTCAGTTACTACGTATGTATGTTTGCACTCTTACGTTCATATCAGTCAGTCAACTAGCATCGTTCATGCATGTAAACCCTTTTGCACTTAGCCTACCTTACTTGTATACTCAGTAATCCCAGTGGTACTGATGCATTTGCGCTATGGTGCTTTCTTTCACATTACACCATAGGTTCACAGATACGAGCTCCAGATCTGTAGTAGCAGTAGCATTGCAATCGCAGAGTTGCAGTGAGTCCTCATCCATTCTAGGACAATATTATTTATTTCATTTATTATTTCAGTTCAGTTTTGATAGACGGAGTTAGTTGGAGACATGTTCCTTCAACTTCTTATTCAGACAGTATTTAGAGGCTTTCATATTTTGCTCAGATTTTATTTAAATTTCGTCATTTTGGGTATTCGTTACCCCATATAGATGTTATAATTTGTCAGATATTTTATTCAGTTGAACCTTATGGCCTATTGTTCATGTTTTCCGCATTATTACATCATATATTGCAGTATATAGGTACAGCTATCAGTCATGGGTTAGCTTGTGGCCCCTCAGGATCATGGGAACCATGTAGCGATCCAGTTCAGAAAATCGGGGCATTACAAAGAACTACTACAACTAAACTATAAGTACAATTTATCTCAAAAATGAAAGACTAGACTTGGATAAATAAAAATAAAAAGAAAAACTCCGACTCCGAGAGCTCATCCTATCTTCAAAATTGACTCAGTACGATCGTCGAACCAGCGGCAACAACTAGTACTCTAATCTGCACCAAAAAGGTACAAAAGTGTAGTATGAGTACCAAAACCATAGGTACTCAGAAGGCATTATCGGACTACTGAGCTAAATCACGATGTAAATACGATCAGATACAAGATAAAGTAAACTAAGTCAAGGTAATAGGTCAAACTTGGAAATAAGCTCCTACATTACTGTACATAAATAAATAAATATGAAATAGTAATGCAAGGATCACACAACTATAACTATAGGATCAGCCCCCATAAGCCAATAGGTGCGAAAAATAAATAATCCAATGTGGGCCCCCATAAGCCTAGAGGGTACAACCAAGGAAGTAAATAACTTAATAACCATAAATTATAAATTACCATAACATAACAAAGAATCCGTCCAAATCATATGATATTATTAACAACTCCTAAAATGCCAAATTTGAATCAAAACTCAATATTATTATCATCATTACCATCATTTGTCGGGCTTGAATCGAAACTCATTTCACCAATATCATCATGAAATGTCGGATTCGAATCGGGACTCACATATGTATCATTGTCATCAACAATTCTCAAACTTGAACTAAAACTCATATATCAATAGACCATATCAATAGACCATGTAAATAAACCATTATCATTAGCCATATCACTGAAACACAATAACTACCCACCGAAACTTACCTGAAATTAGCACCAACTCTCAACTACCAAACTAGCATAATCAATTGGCAACTAATCTCTTCAAAGTCCCAAAATAGCATTAATAATGGTAAATCATGCATAAATTAAGTTTACCAGGGTAACACAAGTCTTGACCTAAGATTGATTGAAGGAGGCCCACTTCTAAACCCCGATATCCATTTTAGGCAAATTCTACCCCAAAATAGAATAAGGTATCTAAATTCACTTCTAAATGTTAAATAATACCTAATATAGCAATTTATCCTTAAACATGAGCGAGTAAGTCAAATTCGCGTAAATTACAATTTCAAGAGAGTCTAAACAGTCCAACTAACCCAAATATTTTTAATCATACTTCTAACACCTAAATCCTACCTCATATCTAGAATAATATCATACTCATACTATAAAATAGCTCAATCTATGAAGATGGTAAACCTAGCCTAACTGGATGATGAATAAAAGCCCAAAGAATCTGCCAAACCATTGATTTTCCTTTTCGAGAAGCTTTCGCAAGATGTCATGCTATCAAAATCACAATATACTCATCAAAATGAGAGAAATGATACCCATATTGCAATATTATGCTTTAGGTCCCAAATCACGTAAAAATCCTATATGGGGCCCATTTGTGAAATCGTACTTTCAAAACCAACACAATGTCCCTCTATGCTTAAGGAACATTTATCCTAAAAAATGTGTAAATTCCAAGCTCTAATGGTCCTCTTATCAAGCTACCAAGATTCTTGGGATTTTTGAAAAAGATAGAGGAATTAAGCATGAAATTAATGGACTCTTACCACAAATTTGATGAAGAATCACATAAATTAACTATACCATAGTTCTATAATCACCCTCAATTAATTCTCCCAAGTTTTTTCACTTTTTAGGGTTCACAATTCTATAGAATGGATAAGAAGTGGTGAAAATTGGGTAATTTGGGTATTTATTCCCTTCTCAGGACTACAGATGTCGCTTAAGTGAACATCAGGTCACTTAAACGAGTATCTCTTAAGCAACCAGGTGTCACATTTGCGACACTAGCAGCCTCAGCGTATATTGCATAAGTGATGCTATTATTGCTTAAGCGGCATTTGCTTATGCAACTCACACTTTTCGTACACGATATCAGTGGTCCAAGCTAGGTCTCTTAAGTGACTGGCTGGTCATGTACGTAATGCACTAAATACCAGCTGACACTTGGAATTTCTCCAAGTCTCCGCCAACCCCTCGGGATTATTCAGAATCCCATTTATTCAAATGAACTATGCTACCCTATTAATTTTATGTTCCATACTCAATGGCGTAGTCGAAATTTCTATTCGGGGTCATTTCGACAAAAGTGGGTCCCACACCTACTTACCATTATTCTTAACTTTCGGCTATAGCCTAAAATGAGTTTGGGTGCCTCAGGACCCAAACCAAGGGTCCTCCTAAACTAACATTGATGTTCCAAAATTGTTGGAATAGTCAAAATTAGCATATGAGGTCGTTTGACTAAAGTTTTTTCCCAATAGCTAATTTGAACTACTAAAGACTTCAAAATAGGGAATTGGCTCTAAAAAATAAACCAACTGCCCGATAACTGTACTGTTAGTTCCAGAAAGTCATAAATGACTTGGGGTAGCTATAAATAATGAAAATAAGTAGAAATACAAATGACCTAGAGGCTTATTACATAGATAAAGGTTACAAAGGATTAAACAATGGGAACAAATTCTATGCTAATAATGCTATGACTACAGAAAGAGAAGATAATAATAGACAAGTAGAGAATCAATGGTATTTCTTGGAGGCTATTTTATAAAGGAGAATTATGATCAGGTAGTACAGATGATGCCTCGATCAGCAGAAACTTGTAAGGAGAATGTAGCAGCAGGTATGTATGTTTTGTAAACTGACGTTGCATGTGATGAATGGATAATTAATTATCGTGTATCTCATCATATAACACATTATGCATAACTTCCAGATAAGTTTAGAACCCTGAACTATCATAAGTATAGTGAAGTACAAGTGCCTATAGGAAACAAAATTAAAATACAACATGTTGGTGATACATTTGTTTTAGGAGATTACACCCTAAAGAATGTTCTACATATACCAGATTTTAAATTTAATTTATTCTCTATGTCCAGGATAACCAACAATCTATAATGCATGATAAGTTTTTATCCTGGCCTCGATGTAAGTGGGCTCTTTTCAGTGGGGAAATGATTGGGATTTGTAGAGAACATGAAGGACTTTACTTTTTGAATCATAATGTGACTCCAGTAATAAGTGCAGTTGTAAGGGACAAAGGAAGGAAGAGCACACTCTTTGGCATCTCAGATTTGGCCATTCCTTAACTACTAATATGTAACATATTTCAATAATAAAGATTAATGAGGATATCACTGTAGTTTCTCAAAAATGCATGATATGCCCCTTAGCAAAGCAATGAAAACTTAAGTTTCTTGTTAGCAATTCAACTTCCACTAGTATTTTCTAGTTGATTCACCTTGATGTATGGGATTCTCACAACTGTCCTACATATGATAGGAAATATTATTTCCTCACCATTGTAGATGACTATAGTAGATTTACTTGGGTTACTCTCTTACAGTCTAAGAAGGAAGTTATAGTTTTACTAAGAAGTTTTATTGTTATGGTTTGTAATCCATTTAGAGTAGGGATAAAAATGTTGAGGTCTGATACTGGCAGTGAATTCTTCAGTAGTCAAGTGCATGAATTATTGCTTAATTTTGGTATTATTCATCAAAGCAGTTATCCTTACATACCACAATAGAATGATGTAGTGTAAAGAAAGCATATAAATATTTTAGAAAAGGGTAGAGCATTGAAATTGCAGTCTTATGTCCTAAGTAGATTTTGGGGAGATTGTACCTAATCAACAGACTACTTACTACAGTACTGAAAGAGAAACACCTTTATGAAATATTATTTGTGAAGAGTCCAAAACTTTATCACATAAGAACTTTTGGTTGTTTATGTTTTGCCAGCACCTTACCAAGAGGAAATAAGTCTGAAGCCAGAGCCAGAAAGGATGTCTTGATTAGTTTTTCTTCTACATAAAAAGGTTACAAACTATATGACATGGAATTAAGAGCCACTTTTGTCAGTAGAGATAAGGTATTAGAGAACATGTATTTGCTTTTAAGGATATGCAAGACCAAGTAGAGATCCTTTTATCTTTACTTTTTCTCTTTCTAAATGACACAAGTCCTTCATAAGCTTTACAATAGGTTGTAAACACATCACCTAATGATGTATCTCTCTTGGATTTTGGAGCAGCTCCATCTGCAGGTGCAGATCCACTTATCTAGCCTAAGGTAGCTGACCCTGCAGTAGATATTGCCATAAATAATGCAGCACATGTACCTGAAGTTGTGAAAGAGGTGATAACTGATGATTTTCTTGATGTTGTAATTAGGGGTGGTAGCAGAACGGAGTAATTATAGATTGGTTCGATTTCGATCACGCACTGGTACCGATAACGAAAAGGTACTCGTAACGCAATGGTACCGGTATACCTGGTACCCAATGGTCCAAAATTCGGTATTAGTGCGGACCGTGGAAATTTTTTGATAGTTTCGAGGCCGGTCGAAATTAACATTCAAAATTATTTTAAATTAATTCAAATAATTGGCAATTCAATCGTTGGAATAGTCGTTGGTTCTTTTAAGTCATTGGGGGCCAACCAATGGCTATTTTGTGCCCCCTCCCACTCACAATTACCCCACTATCCCTTAAAATTTCCATTATAAATACCTCTTTATACCTATTTTTTTTCTTACAAATATTCTCAGATTCTCAAATTCTCTCTTAATATTCTCATACTCTCTCTTAATATTTATAGTTATTTTATTAGCTAGTTAGAGTTGGAGATTTTTTGAAGATATTACAAGCCTCAATTATCATTTTTTAATTCTGACATTTGGTATACATCTGCTTTTACGCAGACGTTCGGTATATTCATTCCAACTTTAATCTCTCTTTTAATTTACTTTAATCTCTATATTTTTTTTAGTGTATATATTTATTTACTTACATTAATTTTTTGATTTATAATATTTATATTGCTTGTTTTAATAGTTAATTATATTTAAATTTAATTATGGATACCAATAAAAATAGAAGTGGTAAAAAAACAATCTTGGTAAGGTTTTTCGTAGAAATAAAACAAATGGTGCTAGTACTAGTTCATTACCGACTAGATTTAATGATGCTAGTGAAACTTCTTTATCACAGCCTAATGGTTTCAATGTTGGTGTCGGTATAGAATTAGACCATGAGACTCTAAGTAGGCGTTACGATAATTTTGAGGAAGACTTACCGGAAGAAGATGATATAGAAGAACAAGAGTTAGGTGATACTCCTACCCCTACTAGTCCGGTTACGGAATTATCGAAAGACGGTGAAGAACTTTCCCCTTCACCGAAACTTACTAGGGTGAAAGGTACTGAACATCCTAAAAGGTCTTTAGTTTGAAAATTTACGGAGCATGATAAGTTAAAAAATACTGCTACCTGCAATAAATTCAAGAGTTATGAAACATTTGACCCGGGGAAAAAATGACGGGACAAGGATGCTAACTACGCATTTGAGGAAATGTAAAAAAGAATTTATTCGTCTAGAAAATGAGGCTAAGGCAAAAAAAAAAGTGGTACACCATTGCCAAAAGAATCTGTAGGAGGTAATATAGTTCAAACGCGTTTATACATGTTTAACCCGGCAGGCCCAAGATCATCATCGACATATAGTGATGGTGTAGATAGAGAAGAACTAGTGAAAATGGTTGCTATTATGGGTTTGTCTGAAGTAGCAAAAGTAGTTGTTGTTATGGGTTTGTCTTTTAGTTTTCTTTCGTATCCCGATTTTATTCATTATATTCAACAAGTATATAATCCCTCTTTTAAATGTTTTTCATGAAATACAATAAAAAATAATATTTTTAAATTTCAAGCTGAACATTGTCATTTCTTCATTGTTTATTTAGTAAATTTGATGGTAAAATATCTATTACTTCTGATATGGGTCGTAGTGTTCTCGATAATGATTATTTTACTCTCATGAATCATTGGATTGATAACTATTGGAACATGCAAAAAAGAAATATTGCTTATAAATATGCTCACGAGACTAAAACCGGTAGCTTTATAACTAGTACAATAGGGGATAGCTTGAAATATTTTAGACTTATTGATAAAACTATGACATGCACATTAGATAATGCTTCTAATAATTTTAAAGTTATTGAATTTTTAAAAGCTAGACTATGTTCTATGTGTTAGCCTCATATAGTTACGTTATATGTTTTAATAATGACAAACTAATGAGTGGACATTTGCAGGATATTAAAGATCTCTAATAATGGGAGGATATCTCGCACAAGGCAAGGAATATCTCCTAAAAAAAGACAGAGCTAAATATGGAGCCACATCAATTAAGGATATCATTGGACAAGGCAACAAGAACCACATCAACTAAAGATTGCTATGGACAATAAAATCAAAGAATGGTTGAACGTACCTCACGGTAAGACCAAAGGAAAGAAGATCACACCCTCTACATGGACATATTTGATATGGACATATATGGATGAGTGAAAGTAAAATCGCATCGAGTATGGACATATTTGATATGGACATACCATAAGGTGCGAACACCCTCAATCAAGGAATCAACCCAAATCTTTAATTGAGAAGAAATCCCTTAGGTTTCCTTATAAAGAAAAGAAGCAGATGCAACAGAAGACAATAAAGGCCAAACCAAAGGACAGAAGACACCACCTAACTTCAAGAAAGAACTTCAAAGTGTCTCAATCTTAGTCTTACAAAGCTTTGTACTTATCAGTTTACAATAGTTACATAAAGAGTAGGATTGAGTCAACTTTATAATACATACTAAATCTATGTCCCAAGATCTAAAGAGCAAAATAAGTCTTTGAAACTTATTAACCATTATTGTAATCGACTCTTCATTTTGAAAATTCTAAGGAGACTTTGAAACCCAAGAGGACTGAAAGTAGGCACCACATTGGTGTTCCAAACCAGGATAAATCTTTGTATCCTTACTTTAAGTTGATTATTTACTTGTCTATTTATTTAAATCTAATCTGCTTTGCGAAGTGTGTTAATTTGCAGGCAAGTCGACTGTGAAGGCTCAATAGTCAACTCACAAAAATTTTTAATTCACCCCTCCTCTTGAATTTCACTATGGATGATGATTATTTTCATGTTAGATGTACTGCACATATTTTAAATTTGATAGTACATGATGGTGTTGAGTTGTTTGGAAATGGTTGTTTAAAGTTTGAGTTGCTTATGGTTATATTTTTAAAAATAAGAAAAAGTCTGTAATGGACGATTTTAAACATCACTGTGAAGTATGTGAGATTCCATATAGAAAAGTTCCAAGAGAAATTCCTACTATATGGAATTCTTTGTATCAAATGCTTAAAGTTGGTTATGCATATCGTGAACCTATACAATTAGTTTATAATGCTCCTAATTCAAATCCTGATTTAAGGCTAGGTGATGCTGATTGGATTGAAGTAGAAGAACTTTATAAATTCTTAAAAACTTTTTATCAAGCTACGAATCTAGTATCTGCTCGATACACTCCAACTATTTCTTCTGTTTTAATAAATACTACTGCTATTTCTAAAGTACTTGCTAAATATAAACAAATTTACCCTTACAAAGAGGCAATTGAAGCTATGGTTGATAAATTTAAAAAATAATTTTTTCTTATTCCACATATTTATTTGACATCTACTTATTCAACCTATTTTACAAAGAACATGGTGTAATAATGACGGTTCAAAAATTTTACAATAATTTGAAAATTGGACCTCATGAAAAGCCATCAGTTGAAACTTGTTGTGCTAACATAGTACCTAAAGCTAGGAGTTTATCTAACTTGTATCAAGTTATATTACAAAATGTTCCACCGGCCGAACCTCTTACTTCTATACGTAGATATGATGATTTAGATGATGAGATGAGTCAAGAACTTGGTCTTCAATGTTCTAGCAGTAATGATTTTGATTCATATATTTCTCAAGATCGGGAAAGTATTAGAGATACAAATGGACAACATCAACTTTTAGCATGGTGAAAGACCCGTACCAGACAATTTTTAAAACTTTCAAGAGTGGTTTGAGATGTGCCAGCAATTCAAGCTTTTTTAGTTGCTTCGGAGCAAGTTTTTAGCATAAAAAGATTTATGATTGGAGAACATTGATATTCGTTAGCAAAGGATAGTTTAGAGATTTTAGTTTTATTTAAAGAATGGATTAATGCCAAAAAAAGAAATTTTGGTCTCCCAAAATTACCTCCCTAAGTTGAAGACGAAATTGATGAAATATTTGAGGAAAACAATGATGACAAAATGGAAGCAATGGATGAACAAGGAAAAAGACCAATTTCGAAAAATATATCTATCGAAGAAATAGCTAAGTTACATCTAAAATATTTTGAACGTTATAGATATTAATAAGATTCTAGAGTAGAGATCAAACTCAAACAGAACCCTTCCTAAAAGGTGGTTGCATAGATTAGATTCTCTTTTTTAATATTTGTAATAAATATACAATGTATGAAATTTGAATAAATATAAAGGCTATTCGCCTTAATTTTATTTTAGAATTTTTCTTTTGTTTAATGCAATTATCTTAGCTAAAATTATCAAGTTTATATTTATAACTTTAAAGTTATGAAAAAAAAAAGTTTAATACTTTAACTTTAAAAAAAATTGAAAAAATAGTCAACTTTATAAAGTTAGAAAATAAAGTTTGCTACTTTAACTTATAACTTAAACTTATAAAAATATAATTAAAATTTAAAAAATATGTTTTTAAAATTTTAACTTATTATATAACTTAATAAAAAAATATTATATTAATATATCTTCAAGTTAATTATATTAATAATTATATAAGTTCAATAATATAAGTTATATAAGTTAATAAAATGTTAATAAAAAATGTTATATAATATAAGTTAATTATATAGTATAATTTAAATTGGAAAAAAAGTGAAGTTCGCATTTTTTGGGTCAACTCCAGTTGTCGGTCCGGTCCAACCCAACTCCACACTGGTAACCAACGGACCGATGCGCACCAACCAAAATTTTTGGTATAACGATTCCAGTAGTATCGATTCCAGTAAAATACACCGGTAAGACTATGCCAGTGCCGGTATCGATTTCGGTTAAACCGATCCAACGGTACCGATTTTGGTCCGTTGCCAGGCTTAGTTGTAATAGAGAAGGTAGTTAATAATGATGATATAACTAATCTTGTAGTTTTAGAAGAAGAATCTCATGTTAATCATCACATAGAGATTCTACCTACATTCAAGAAAATAGACAGGATTACCAAACCACCTATTTGGATTTAAGATAATGTAATTCCCAAGAAGACAAACAAGACAAGTCTCTACGCTCTTTCAAAATACCTCACATATGACCATCTATCACTAAGTTATTAGTCCTATGTTAGAGCTTTATCAACTTTGGTAAAACCTCAATCTTTTAAAGAAGCTCCCCATGATAAGAGGTGGATTACAACCATCCAAGAAGAAATATATACTTTTGAAAAGAATAATACTTGGTGCATTGTAGACTTACCTCCGGGAAAGAAAGTAATTGGTTCTAAGTGGGTATACCAAGTCAAGTATCTATCTACTGGAGAGGTGAACAGGTTTAAGCTCGAGTTATTGCCAAGGGGTACACACAAAGAGAGGAGATAGACTACATAAAACTTTTTCATGTATGTCCAAAATGGTCATAGTGAGAACTGTTATCAGTGTTGTTGCCTCTTATGGTTGGGATCTTCATCAGATGGATGTTAGTAATGCCTTTCTTTAAGGTGATCTGAATGAGGAATTTACATAGACTTGCCTTTGGGTTTTCAAAGGCAGGAGGAGAACAAAAATAAGGTTCGCAAACTTCAAAAGTCACTTTATCGCTTAAAACAAATCTCAAGGCAATGGAATATCAAACTAACTGATGTTCTCTTGCAAACTAGATATATACAGAGTGCTCATGATCATTCTATGTTTACCAAGAAAAAAAGAACTGATATAGTGGTTATTTTGATGTATATTGATGATTTGATATTTATATAAAGTGATTCAGCACTGATAAAGAAAGCTAAAATCACTCTTAATCAGTGATTTCATATGAAAGATCTAGGTGATCTAAATTATTTCTAGGGGATAGAGGTATTGAAATCCAAAACTGACATTCTTCTTAATTAGAGAAAGTAAGCACTGTAGTTGCTTTGAGATACAGGACTAAGTGGAGCCAAGCCTGTGAGCACTCTATTGGAGTTCTAATAAAAACTCACCAGTGTGGAATATGATCAACATACTGGGAACACTACTGATCCAGAATAAGTTGATGTAGCAACCTATCAAAGGTTAGTTGGAAAGTTAATATACTTGACCATTATAAGGCCAGACATCTATTTTAGTGTGCAGCTCTTAAGTCAGTGCATTAAAAATCCAAAGCAGTTCTATTAGGAAGCTGCACTCAGAGTTGTCAGATACATCAAAAGGTCACTTGGTCTTGGTAATTTCCTGAAAAGAGGATCTACTACAGAATTAACTGATTTTTATGACTCTGATTGGGGGAATTTTCCCTAATATAATAAGGTTTGTCACTATTTATGTTGTAAAGTTAGGAGATAATTTGAAATCTTGTAAATCCAAGAAACAACAGACATGAAGTAAAAGTTTTGCAAAAGTTGAATATAGAAATTTAGCAGCAATGGTCACAGAGTTGATTTGGCCAGCTGGCTTGTTAAAGGAATTGAAATGTTGATATTTATGAACCTATTAAGGTGTTTTCAAATAGTAAAGCAGCTATTCAAATAGCTGAAAATTCCATGTTCCATGAAATAACCAAGCACATTGAAATAGATTGTCACTTCATAAGAGAAAGAGTGAAGCTAGTTTTATAGAGCCAACATATTTTAAGTCTACTTTGCAGTCGGATGATCTTCTTACAAAAGGTTTTGGTGTAGGCCAACACCATATTCTAAAATCCAAACTGGGAGTTTTAGACATCTTTCACTCACCAGTTTAAGGGGGAGTTTTAAGATAATGGCGAGGAGCAACTTAGTGTTTTCTGTTAAGAACACTAATTAAAGTTAGTTACATTGTTTTAGAATTAGTTGAAAAGCATGTGACTAATATGTGATGAGGATAATAAGGGACCATTACTACTTGTATGAGTCAATTTTTACAATTCTTCATTCGTAAGCATTGAGAGTAAATGAAGAGAAAGGATTCCTTGTGTTAATTCCTTCCATTTATTCTTACTGTATGTGATAGATGTGGTGTATATTCTAAAAATTAATACATTTCAACACAAAAAGGATTGAAATGTCCAAAACGGGGAAGAACAAAAACAAGGTCTTTCAATTTGAGTTAAAAATGAACATATAGGACCCACCTAATTGCATGCATGCTTGTTCTTGGTAAGAGAGTAGTAATAATCAATTCAACAATGATGAAAAGTATTACAGCAAAGTGATTTACGGAAACAAGGACTCTTATTCATTAGAAGTCTGGGAAAATAAATACTCCACAAATGAGTACAAAAGAAAATCATTTGAATCTTAAGTTATTATATTTCACATTGGGATAATTGCTTTGGGGTGTCATATTTCGCAAAAAGAAGATCAATACAAATAAATATATTCAGGTTAAGATTGTGTAGATAATACTTCAAGTTTTGTCATAGATATTTTATACTTTGACAAAATTTGAAGTAGGGCAATTTGTATGCAATGAAATTTTATTAAGTTTAGTTCCATACAAAATTCAAAATATACTTGTCCAACTAAATGTAATGAACTAATATGATTTAATTAATTATTTAAATCCAAATAAATATGAATTTGATTAAAGTCCAATTTTTTAGGGGTTAGTCCATTGATTTGACCCACAAATGATGAACTCAATTTGCTAAACCCAAGATATCATCATATTCTAGAGGCCTAATTGAGCGTCACATTTCAAATAACGCGAAATGACAAGTCAAGTGAAGGAGTCAATAGAATCATGACACATATCAAAATGATGCATCAGACCTAGTGAAATCAAAAGCTCATAAAAATAGGCCATGTCACTTAAATCTAATTAGTACAAAAAAATCCATCTTCACCATGTGTCTTTCTTTCCTACAACTATAGATAAGGGTCTCATAATTCAGAGAAAGCACCAATAATTCTAACAAGAAGCAAGAGAGAGCTCGTGGATCAAACGTCGTATATTTCTCTCTAAATTCAAGCATTCAAGATCCAGTTCATCAAGGTTCAAGATGAAGATTACAAGATTCAAGAACAAGCTCAAAGGCCCTTGAATTCAAATACAAGTTGAGATCAAGTTCATCAAATTCGCAAATCAAGATTCAAGATCAAGACCACAAAATTCAAAAACAAGCTCAAAAACTCTTGAATTCAAGTACAAGTCAAGATCAAATCCATCAAAGTCACAAATCAAGTTCAAATTCAAGATCAAGCTCGACGCCCTTGAATTATATTTGAAAAGGCAAATCATAGAATTCATAGAGATTGTAATACTCATATATTAAAATCAATAAAATGATTTTTGCGATAATTTTTTTGATCCCCATTATTAATTTTTTCGACTCGAATTTATTGTCCAACAAGTGTAAATAAGTAACTTATAAAGTTCCAATAAAGTATCTTAAAGGATAAACTAACAATATTATTCTATTTATTTATGACTTCTTAAGAAATGTGTAAAGAGAAAAGCAATAAACTACTCCCTTCATTTCTTCATTTTTCATGGGTCAATTTGACTATGTTTTAAAGCTAAATTAGATTAAATTAATTTAATTTATTAAAATTAAAATTTAGATATTTAAAATTATATAAAAATATTATAAATTATAGTTTTTCTTTTTATATTAGTCAAAATTTGTATTGTTTAATTCTACAAAAGAAAAAAAATATTTATATCTATAATAATAATAATAATAATATAATAATAATAATAATAAAATAATAATAATAATAATAATAATTTATATCAATAATCTATTAAAAGTGTGAAAGGTCTTAGAAATGTTATTTGAACTTTTTGTCATTCATTAAAAGTCCTTACTTTGGACAAAATCATCTTTTCACTAATTTTTCATAATATTTAAGAGTTAAAAATTAATTATATATATTTATGGTAAAAAAAATTTCTTGTTAAAGTCATCAGAATTTTAAATTTTTTTCCTAATTTAAGACTTGAAAATTAATTAAATATATTTTTGGTAAAACCGTTTCTTATTAGAAGTCATCAAAATTAATGACAACTGATACTTTTTCTATTAGTTTAAGAATTCTAAATCAACTAAATTTGATTATAAGAATATTTGAAAAATCTAGAAATAAATATAAAACTATTAGAATAAAAATAATTAAGAAGTACCAGATTTTTAAAAGTTTCAAGTACGTAATAAGAATGTAATCAATGATTTTGTAAAGATTTGACTTTAAAAATAAGAAAAGATTTTAAATATATATAAAAAAATTGTAACACAAATATGGTTCAAATTGATTCGTCTCTCTTAGCCTGTGACAACAAGGAAAAGAAGTAATATATGGCAAACATAAAAGTAATGATTCATCGGCCACTTGAAACTTCTGGGGTAACATATATATGTGTACATGTTTATATTTATATTATTATATTAAAGTGTAAAAGATTTTTGAAAAGTGATTTGAACTTTTACACTTTATTAAAAATCTCTGCAACAGGAAAAATTATTTAATTTTAAATAATCAAACGTTACACGTGCAAGATACGTGCGATTAAACTAGTAATAATAATAATAATAATAATAATAATAATAATAATAATATATTAAAAGTGTGAAGAACGTTAGAAATGTCATTTGAACATTTTACCCTTTATTAAAAGTCTCCGCAATAGACAAAATCATTTTTTCACAATTTTTCATAAACTATAATTATACATAAAGAAATCTGGCATCTAGAGTATAAATTAGAACACAATTTGTTTAAATGAGTAATAAAGAAATCTTAAAAAAATTAGATGATCTCCTAGATATGCAAAGGCATATAGTCCTTAAATTAAATCTGATAGAAGAAAAAATTAAAATCCTTAAGGATAGCTCATCAGCTAAAATAAATAATTTTATTGAAAAAGCTAATGTTTTTAATAAAGAATTAGGGATGAAATCTTTATTTCAAGAATTTCTAATAAAGAATCTATCAAAAAGGAAGTTTTGATGAAAAAATTATATTTAATTTTTTTGAAAAAAGACAAAGAAAAGAACTCGAAAAACTAGAAGAAAGCTTAAATTATATCAAATCTCCAAATATATATATTTGGATAGGTATGATAAAAACTTAAATTACTGAATCACGTATGAATGAACTTTAGTTGAATACTTTTATCCGGCAAAGATTATCTACTTAGAGCATGTTTAGATGTGCTTAAACTTCTAAGTTAAAAACTATAAGTAAGAATTTCTAACTTATGTCTTTTGATTTATATTTGTTATTTCAACTTAAAAATAAGTGTTTATAAGCACTTTTTAATTTTATCCAAATACTACAAAATTTTGTTAAAAATAATTTTAATTTAAAAGCGTCTAAAATAAATCAATCCAAATAAATGAAACAGAGGAAATATAATATCAGTTTATGTTAGAAATATAACGCTTAACTAACATGTCATATTGCTTATCTGTTGAGAGTAAGTAAATATTATGTTAAATATTTTAAACTTCATATAATTTAATACGTTTAATTAATATAATTATAATTATAATTTAATCAAGTCGCACTAGTTATGGATAATAACATGATGTGCGGGGCCATGAGAAGCGCCCTAAAATCCCAATCACACAGTACTTCCGGTGGGGCTCAATCCAGGGGCAGCCAGAACCATTGAATATAACCAAGAAAAAAAACAAAAAACAGCAACAAATAAAAGGGAAAAAAGTACTATTATATTCCCCCTCTCCCACCCAATTTCATATGCTTGTTTCGCGTAAAGAGTCAGCAGTCTGATCGGGTAATTCACGCCTCTTGTCTATCTATATATATGTTGCAGATATTCTTGTTGAATTCTGATCTTCTTTTTGATTTGTTGTTCGGTCAGATTTGTTTGATTGTTTGGATTTTTGATGGCTTCGAAACGAATACTGAAGGAATTGAAGGATCTTCAGAAAGATCCTCCTACTTCATGCAGCGCTGGTATCTATCCTTTCTTCGATTATACTCATATGAATGCTTGTGTAAAATTGTAGTCCTTTCTTTCTTTGTTTGGTGGTTGATCCATGCTAGTTTTGAGTTATATGTTGTTTAGATGATTGAATTTCAATCTTTTAACTTTTCTTGAGATATCTTTTGTTTGATTTTATGGTTATGAGTTGCTTGATTATTGTAATGACTCGTTCTGAAAATTAAAGATGTTTTTCTATTTTTGTAAATTGACTTTGACCACACCGAAGGGTGTGACCTAGTGGTTCAATGAATTTGGGATGAGCACCATGAGGTCTCAGGTTCAATTCCCAACAGAGATAAACACTGTGTTTTCTTCCCATCTGTGCTAGCCTTGGTGGACAGATTTACCTGGTATCTGTTGCGGGTGGTATCTGTTGCGGGTGGGAAGTGGAAGGTATCCCGTGGATTTATTTGAGGTGCGCGTGGACAGAGTTACTTGGTATCTGGTGCGGGTGGGAGGTGGCAGGTATCCCGTAAATTTATTCGAGGTGTGCGCAAGCTGGCTCGGACACCACGATTATCAAAAAAAAAAGATTGACTTTGACTTTTTTCCCTTGAGTCGAGGGTCTATTGGAAACGACCTCTCTAACTGATGTTAGAGGTAAGGTGTGCATACACTTTTGGGATTATACTAGGTATGTTGTTATTGTTCTGTTTTTCTAAATTAAGTTATTTGAAGTCAAAGATATCTAGCAAGATTTGGTGATTGGTCAAATGTGTATGTTGGTTTGTTTTTATAAGTAACGTCTGCCCCGTCCTGCACACCTGGAATAATTCACATACCCGAGCCACTCTGTTAACCAAAGCTTTGACGCAGGGGTTTGTTATGTCCCACTTAGTGCAATTGCAACTTTGGTGGGTTTGCATCTTTGTTTTTCAAAAGAAAGGTACAACAGCAACAACAAACTCAGTGTATTCCCACAAAGTGGGGTCTGGGGAGGGTAAAGCATACGCAATCCATACCACTACCTCAGATGAAATAGAGTGGCGGTTTCTGATAGACCCTCGGCTCAGTATTGATAACAGTATAACAAAAAAATAACATAAAAATAAATAACAAAAGAAAGGTCAATCTCCGAAAGGCCTTCGCTGAAATAAGATAATAGGGGTAATACTTTTTGTGGTCTTGCATATGGAGAAGTCAAGTACTCTACACAGGCTTGATTTATCGAAGTTTTTGCTTCAAAGTATGCTTTCAAGTTAGGAATTTAAGCACATACAAATTTATTTGACAATTAGCTAGTCCATTCCAACTTTTTTTTTTCTGACTTGCACCGGGTGTCCGAGACTCTTCGAGCCCCGACTAATCTCGGGGGTGCACAGGCCCTCGGCAAGGAGTTTCCCGCAAGTGCACCACGGGTAATTCAGAGTTTCACCCAGTCCGATGGCCCTCAGAAATTGTTTGCACCCAGTGGGTATCGAACTTGAGACCTTGAAAGGGAGCACCCCAAAGCTCAAGCCAATTACCACTAGGCCAACCCCTGAGGGTTGGTCCATTCCAACTTAATTGATCATTTTCTTGCTCAGTGCGATTTTTTAGGCACGGATAACTTTATTTGACAATTAGCTAGTCCAGTCCAACTTCATTGATCGCTATTTCCCGTTCTGTGCAATTGCATATGCTGATTTGAAACTATGTTAGCTCTTTGTTTACAGTATTCTTCTTTGCCATCTATCACTTCATTCATCTTTTTTTTTAGCAGTAACTTTTCTTTCTCTTTTCTGAGTGTATTATTTCATCTATTATACATGACTATTTATAAGTCTCAAAATGTAAAGTAACTTGGAGCCATGCTTGGTATATGGAAGTGGGCCACATGGGCACCTACTTCATCTATTGACAACATTCCCCTTGGATGTCCATGTAAAAAAATTTAGTGAAAGAAAAGCTATACAAGTTTAGACATAATACACATTGCTTGCATCCTCGTTAAAAATCTTATTAGAAAATCCAGTGGGACAAAACTTTGGTTAAGGAAAAAAGAGTGCAACACGTTTTACCCCCGATGAAATCATTACTTTAATGTCTCAAAAACGACATATTCTAATCTTGTATATCAGCTTCTCAAATGTTGAAGTTGGCAATGCTCTAGTGAACAAATCTGCCAAATTATCACTTGAGCGAACTTGTTGAACATATGGTATTTCAGCACTAACAAGTATTTTCATAAGGTCAAAATGAATCTTTATTAATATCAAGTGATTTCACAACCATCAAAGTACTTAATGGATGTGATTTATCCATCTAAAATCTTTGTTAAAATATTTTCAATATATGTTGATTGATGGGCAAAACCAAAACAAAATTGTCTTTCAAGATTTTTCATATTTAAAGTCATTTTTCAAACTTTCTCATGCCTTTAGAAGCTCTTCAGGTGCTCCAATGATATTCAAGTCATTAATCATTAATATATACAACTATTAAAAAATTCCGATCTTGACCTTTTCATAAACAACAATAACAACATACCCAGTGACCTTTTCATAAAGACAAGAGAAAATTGGGACATTATGTACCCTTCTATTAATTGGTATTAGTTAAGACAATTATACCACATGCGCTTGGATTATTTTAATTTGTATATATATTTTTGAAGCTTTATTGAACAAGTTCCCCCCTGAATCTTTATATGCTTCAGGCATTTTTGAATCCTTCAAGAATTTTTATAAAAAAAATTGTCTAGTGAGTCATATAAATAGGATGTGACAACATCCATTAAATGCATAATACGTTTTTAAGTATTGCCAGATGTATAATATACCCGGAAGTGATTGCATCCATATGTGATAATATATGTTTATATAATCAATGCCAGATCTTTGTGAAAACTCTTCTGCCACAACTTATGCTTTATATTTTCATTTCGTTTGTGAATATGACTTCATTTTTTCATTTCGTTTTCACACGTAAACCCATTCGTACCCCAATGGCCCACCTTCAGGTGTTCGAACTATAGGTTCGAAAACCTTGCATTTCAAGTGGAGACAATTCAATTTGGATTGTGTTTTTCCATTTTGGCCAATTGTTTCCCTGAATTGTGGAATAATTTGTAGGATCGATATGAGAAGAATCCTCTCTCAAAAAGTTTATACATGTCAGGATTTTGCCTAATGGGTTCATACAGAGCTTATGTAGGTGACCAGATCAATTTTGAATGACTAGAATTATTGATTATATGGCAACATCGGTTCATTCTTCACATTTCGTTGCGCTGGTTTTCCTAATGTCATTATGTCCATACCTGTGTCTTTTCAGAATCATGTCATTTGCATTGAAGCCTCCAAGAAAAGTATTTCCTGCCTAGAATCCTTAAAAAGATGTTTACTTTCTCTACGTTGTCATGGTAGTCATGTGCAAATCATATTCCTTCGAGTCCGTCTGTACTGTGATGCTGTTATCAGATGCTTTTCAACTTCCATGTTGTCTCCCCATGGAAATAACTATGTGCTTTACATTGTATAACATTCGGAATTTTTTCGTAGTTGTTCTATCTTATGATACAGTTTAATACAAACCTCAGAAATGCACGTGTTATGAGCTTAATTATACCCTTAGAGGCCGTTTTTTGAATGGAAAAAGAGATTAAATCACCGCATTGAACTCCGTACTGCTATAGACATTGTTTGGTTTTTGTTTTGTTTTTCTAGTAGGCCACAAGCACTCAAGGGTGTGGCTTAGTGGTCAGTGAAGTGGATTGAGAATCATGAGTCTCAGGTTCAATTCCTAGCGAAGGCAAAACATACTATGTTATATTTTCAACTGTCCAAGCCGTGGCGGAAAGATTTACCCGATGCCTGTGTTGGTGGGAGGTAGTAGGTGCCCGTGAAAATAGTCGAGGTGTGCGCAAGCTGGCCAGACACCAAGATTATAATAGAAAATATGAGTATTAGTAATATATGATAAGAAAATGACTAAATTCCTTAACACACTTCAATTTTTTTTTTCCTTGAAAATATCCTACGAGAAATAACCTCAGCAATTCCCTGCATATTTTGTCTTTGAACTTAACGACCCCTTAGTGAATCCTTTTCATATCTTACAATTATATATATACAATACAATTACAAGATAGGCTTCACGCGTTTTAACTATTTCTTGATGATGACTCATTGATCATGTTAGTGATTATGTTGTTATCAAATTTAGATTTGAATAACAAATTTATAAGGCTTTGTGTTTGTTTTTCATTATTCTTTGTTGTATTATTGTGTTATAGTATTGTAGCTATATTACCTTTTTAAGGGTTGAGGGTCAGTTGCATTATCTCCGAGTTTTAAAGGTTGCAGTTAATCCTAATGATTGTTCTTAAAAGTTATCCTGGTCACAAAAAAAAAGGTTATAGCTATCTTACCTTTTAAAGAGAGGATCTCTAGTTTATTTTTACTACTGTTGAATATTTATAAACATGATAGTTTCTGTGCATTTCCTTGAATCGGCTTCTGTATAGCATTTTATGCATGCTTGACTAAATTGCTACATGATATGCATCCGTATTTGACGATACTAGTATGACTTTTGTTCAACAAGATGTTGTGCACATATTCCTGCATCTTTTGTAAAGAATATATATGCTATGTTATTTGTTATTCTTTGTTATTGACTTCCTAACATTTTTGTACGATGTGTTAACAGGCCCTGTTGGAGAGGACATGTTTCACTGGCAGGCTACAATAATGGGTCCCTCAGATAGCCCTTATGCCGGGGGTGTATTTTTGGTCACTATCCATTTTCCTCCGGATTATCCATTCAAACCTCCCAAGGTATCTTACTGTTGCAAATTTCTTTGAGTTAATGATGTCTTTGCTGGTGACTATTCTATTTGCAGATGCCTTCTTATTTGGTTTTGCATATTGGAGCATAATTTTCTTGTTTTTTTTGGCTGTCTTCATTCGAGTATATTTTTGATGATATTCAAATGGATCTCTTAGTAATGAGCTTGTAGTTGTGGTGCATACTTTTGAGGCATTGTGACTAAGAAAAGAAGATTTTTGCTATTAACTGATCATGTGTCAGTGATGGAGCGCCTTCTCTGGCTTTATTTTCTTAAAGCTTATTTGTTAGACTGTCACTTTGCATGAGAAGCATATTTTAAGTTGCGGTCTAACGTACAGATAAAATATGAGGATGTTTTTGCTGGGAAATGGCAGGTGTTATGATACTTGTAGCAACATATTATACATGGTTGTCTTTGTACCTTTTGGTTTAGATAAGGTGATTAAGGAGGAATCGAAATTTCATCTTTCAATTTTTATTTTCATTATTGCCTTGGACTATCCAAACTCTTTACATCATTTATTGAAAGTGTTTTAGGGTTTTCTCTGGGGAGGGTTGATAGTTCAGCTTCTTTAGAATCATGTCATGATTAGTATCAACTGGGCTAGGTGGATCTACATGACTGATGTATGTTTTATACACACTTACTGGTACACAAGGTATCGGTATGTATTTTCTACTAGTGTATTTGCTTTACATACTTGATTTGCGACATTCTTACTCGAGCCGAGGGTCTATTGGAGTCTGCCTCTCTACCTTCACAAGGTAAGGCTGTGTACACTCAACCCTCCCTAGACCTCACTTGTGGGGATTACACTGGTTATATGGTTGATGATATCGATGCCCACACAAAAAAAAAAAAGAGGAAAAAGAAGTACATAGATCTATTTGGAGCGAAGTGGTTATTGAGCATTCAGAAAAGTGGTTATTGAGAATTCAGATAACGACCACACTAAGCCTATATTGAGGCATAGTTGTTGATAGAGCTGTTTGGAAAATTTTCATGTCGGACCAGCTGTTTCTCTTATAAATCCTTAGTTTGCAAACCTGAACATGTAATTTCATGCATATCAGTTGATAAACTGTAGTCTCCATCAACTTTATTATGTTGCATTTATGGTTAAATCCTTGCAGGTTGCTTTTAGGACAAAAGTTTTCCATCCAAATATCAATAGTAATGGGAGTATATGCTTGGACATACTGAAGGAGCAGTGGAGCCCTGCCTTGACTATTTCCAAGGTCCGTTCTTACCTTTATCTGCTCAGAAATAATATAAGCTATGAAAACATTCTTATTCAGAGGCTTGAGACTTTCATGATATGAGTGCCTTTTCAAATCGATTTCGATTCATTAGTAGCTAATTGCATATAATCTGAAGGATAGCTAATTAAACTTTGACTCCTTAAAAGGAAAGATCATTTCATTGGACATTATAGATCATAGGTGATTTAATATTATTTCTTAACAGCTTTAGGGGGCTACGGTGAAAACATTTTAACAGTCTAATGTGTCCATAGTAGTAGGTAAGAGTGTGTTGTCTTGTTGCCCTTACTAGTAGTCTTAGGACTACAAGATAGTTTCTTGTTCTTTGATTTTTGTTACTATCTATTGTTTTGTGTAGTTCGATTGCAGTATCATTTTGTTGTAGTACTGTTCTGCTATTATCTGTTGTTTTTGTTACTGCTATCGTCTCTTGTACTTCCATTGTCTTTTTCTAGGTTGTTATTATCGTGAGCCAAGGGTCTATCGGAAACAGCCTCTCTACCTCACCTTTGAGGTAGAAGTAAGGTCTGTGTGCACTCAACCCTCCCTAGACCCCACTTTATGGGACAACACTGGGTATGTTGTTGTAATATGTCCTTCATAAAGCACTTTGATTTCGGTTGCATGGGATAAGATCTTGTCTCTGTTTTCTGCTGGTAGCATCAATTGCTTTTCTGGAGTTACGTGTTTTGTTAAATGGATTTTCAAAACCAGTCAACCTGGTTTGTGTTCCACGAAGCATGTCCTGTTATTTATGTTTCTTAAGGTGGGAAAGGATTTTGGATTACATTTCAGGTTTTGCTTTCAATCTGCTCACTTTTGACGGACCCAAACCCTGACGACCCGTTGGTTCCTGAGATTGCTCATATGTACAAGACAGACAAGTCCAAATACGAAGGAACCGCCAGGAGTTGGACTCAGAAGTACGCCATGGGTTAAAACATTACCCTATGATGGCTTGAATTGATATAAATAAAAACAAATTTCAAATGTTTTATCTTCTCTATTTTCCATTAACAACGTGTAGACTAGCATTAGGCGTTGCTCCTCTACAGGAAGAACGGTGATGCTTTGAATTTCTTTACGTATGGATGCTAATATTTGAATTTTGAATGTGTGAAACGTTTTTATCTGGTTTTGGGTTGTTTCTTTTTGTTTGACAGTCTATCGTGTAATTATTTTTGCATACTTCAAAAGCCTTTTGTAATCATGTGTTTAGTGTTTATTATTACGGAGAGCACTTCAGCATGGAAAATATTTCGGTGTTTGGTTAGTGAGCAGAAACTATTTTCTTGAAGCGAGTTGAGTTTTTTTTTTTTTTTGCCTTTTGATGGATGATGTGTTCCTTAAAAGACATTTCTGTTAATGAAAATCAAATTGTAGTTATATGACAAAATTGATTGTGCAAACTAATAAGGGTGGATGGAAAGGTGCATAATGGTCTCTTATGGTCAACTTTTCCTTTGTTGTTTGTTTGCATGTTCGAGCTAGTTTGTATGCATTTGCAACTGAAGTTTCAAACAAATATCACCAAGCCTTGTCTTCGTTGGAATTCCAACTTAGGTTCTCTTATTACTTGAATCTTCGGGTACTAGACCATCTAATATTGTGGGTTTATTCACTACATGACTTCTGTCTTTGTACTGTTCCAATTATTTGAACGTCCCATTCCTACACGATTGAATGTATAGGAGAATTAGTGTTCTTGATACTTTGCTTGGATCCTGAGCTTGATAACAGTAAAAGAGTGAGCGAAAAAAGATGGAAGACCAAATTCATTATCCAATAAGTTGCCAAAGAATAAAGGTTAAAAACTTGGGCTGTTGGGCATCACAAAGAATCCACTTTTTTACCAGCGTCACATTTGGACATGGTATCCTTTTCTTTTTCTCAATTCTGCTACCGCAATCGATCTTTTATTTATTTCCATTTTGTAATATATAATATGAAACCAAGATAAAGAACAACAACAAACAAACCGTGTAGCAATGAAAATTTAATTATATATTAAGTTAGCAGACCCTTTGATGATGAAGATTCATATAATTTTGACTTGTTTGAGATTGAGATGAAGCTATTTAGTTGTTGTTACATCCATAACTCTTTCTGATACATATATAGTTATGAGTTCTAACTCTTTCTGATACATATGTAGTTTATGAGTTTTAGATTTTAGTCTTTTACCGTTATTATGTTATAAATTTCATAATTTGTGCCCAAAATGGCAAAGGTAAAGCTAGGATTGAAACTTATGAGTTCATGATTCTAGTCTCTTGAAATTATGAGTTCTAAATTAATAATTTGTACACAAGGACGGAGCTACCCTTTCCGGGGTGTGTCAAGCGACACCCATTCCTCTGAAAATATTATATAAATTGGTCAAAGTTTTGTTTCATAGGTATATTATCAGTGGTGACACCTTTTGGCACAAGTTGAAGGTTCTGCGCAGTGGTTAAGGTGTGGCAAATTTTTCTTAAGGTCATGTGTTCGAAGCTATTGAGTTCAGCGGAACTCATAACCGAAACGCTTGCTCCACGGGGCCACTTTTCGAATGAAATCATTACAAAATATTGCGTGCGAATACGAGAACGTGTGGGACAGTGAACAGCTAATGGTTTCAGCAGAAGACAAAATTTGCTATTGAAGGGTTACCACTTAACATGCAAAAAATAAAAAGAAGAGAAAAAATGGTACACAAAATGATTAGGCCAAACTCCAAAGTACCAAATCCAGACCACTTAAGTAGGAACAGACCTCTACCTTACATTCCAAGTGATCTCAAAATTTCCCAACTAAAAAAAAGAGAACATGAAACAAACAGAATCAGAAAAGGCAAAGGCAAGGAAGCTTTTCAAATATAAAATGAATTGACTGATGCTGTATTTGCTTTAATATAATAGTGCTAACTACTACTAAATGATATGAAGATGAATAATACTTGTAAAGATTTGCTTCAGAGAACAGGGGTTTTATATGATGAGATTAGTGATAGAATTCGTTACGAAGAAATTAATTTCTGTAAACATTGCGCTGATCATGGTCGTTTTTGCGGAATTAAAGACGCTATGATGGAAGAGAAGGAGAAATTGATTGCAATTCAAGACTCATTGAAGGATCTTCAGAACATGCTCCAGTTCTACCAGGTTAGACATTTCATTTTTTCTTTAATATTTATTTATTTATTCTAAATGCACGAGGGGTGGCAATGTTGATGACATATTCAACTTCTAAATAAGTATAAGTGTGCAATCTTACTAGCGATTTAAGTTTTTAGATGAGATTTTCACGCACAATT
This sequence comes from Capsicum annuum, assembly GCF_002878395.1. Taxonomy (NCBI): domain Eukaryota; kingdom Viridiplantae; phylum Streptophyta; class Magnoliopsida; order Solanales; family Solanaceae; genus Capsicum; species Capsicum annuum. The sequence goes on along the minus strand of NC_061115.1, from coordinate 146,216,572 downwards.
CAACATATATGATGTCAAAAGAGCCATAAGTCTTCATAAGTTTGAGTCTCTTATAGATTACATATTAACATAATGAATGTTCTCGTGTTAAATCGAACCCATTAGCCTCAGTTCTAATTCTGTATTCATATTAAGAAATTCACTTAATATATACAAAAATTAAACACTAAACCAATTATTTACACCCGATGTCGTTATTCTAGAATTTAAAATCTATAAAAATGAAATTCTGGCTTAGTCTTTGCTCAACCATGAAAAGGAATATAGCCCCATGTAAATAAGGTCAAATACATCGTCAGATACTTCAACTTGACACGATATTTCACTTTGACACTTTAATTAAACGGTGTTCATTTTAAATACCTAAGCTAGCGTTATTGCAAGTGGTATTTTTCTTTTTTAGAAACTATTTAAAAATCTTTTAACACAACCCCCTCTATTTTTTCACTGATTAACAACTAATATCTTAAAGCTTTAGCAATTATATTTAATTTTTTTTCACTGATTAGCAACTATTTTTCACCGAAAGAAAACAAAACTATTTCTCTTTACTGAATCGCGGAAACGATTTCAACCCACCCTACTTTTCTAATTCTTTTTTTTTTGAATTTCATAAAATTTTGATTCTTTCTATTTGTTGTATGTTTAGTTTTTTTTTTTCTTTTAGTTTTAAATTATGAATTCTTTTATAACTTTAGTTTGAAAAAAAAAACTCTCTAACCCAGAATATGACACTTTATTTTTCAGAATAATTTATTCGCTGCAATACATATATAGTTTTTCATTTCCAATACTTGCAACTTGATACTATCATGTATAAATATTTACATTACGAATTTAATACCGTTAATTTTCTTCACGTCTAGCTCACTTTCGTGAACATTCTCTATCAATGAAATCGAGCTACATTGGCCTGCTGTTTCTTGAGGGCAAGACCATTTTAGGTGTCTGGACATTGCAACACTAATTTAAGTGTTTAAAATAAACAACGTTTAATTTAGGTGTCAAAATAAAATTCGTGTCAAGTTGAGGTGCTTGTTAATGTGATTGGGGTGTAAATAATTATATTAGAGACCTAAATATCGATTGAAAATAACACAAGTAATACCATATCAACTTTGGGGCATGAAGTAAAATCTTAAATTTATCACAATCAACCCAACTCACTTGAAAGGTAAACTATAATGGATTCAACACTGCTTGCGTAAAATTCTGTGTGCACCACTATTTGTATAAATGGTAATCATAACTAATAACTTTTACTTGTGCAATGCAGATGTTAGAGTCTCGGCAGGAGAGACTTCACAACGGAGCACTTTTCCGTCTGGAAGCAAGCAGAATGCTACTGATAGACAAATTAAATAAGTACCCAACGTGGGGAAGGAAACTAGAAGTGATTGAAAAACTAAAAGAATATTTTGGTCAAGAAAAAGTTGCATTATTTTCTGAGGAGTTGGCAAAAACAGAACAGAAACAGAGTGAAGATGAGAAAGAAAAGAAGAATAGTTCATGTTTCTTGGTCATTTGCATAAGACGTTTATTCAATCCATGGAATTGGTATCGTACCACAAGAATTGCTGCCATAGCATTGATTATTAACTTGTACAGGAATAGGTTGCAAAATAAGAACAACAAAATGCCTGTTCCAAGACTGAAGATTGACTATTCAGATAGCCAATTGGCTGTTTCATTAGGAAAGGGATGATCATAACGAATACCTAGTCGATACGGTAATCTAAATAAATATTGAATGTTGTTAGATAATGTACACACGAGGCGTATGGATACCTAGGTAGTCAATTGGACTAGGGATGGAACGAGTGGTGTGTGTGGTTTGTTATTCCGGGTACGAAAAATAAATCTGTATATTTCAATCAAACTTCAATATAAGTTCAAGAACAACTTTCAAGAACTACAATGAAGTTACAACAACTTGAAACACAAGTCCAAATGAATAATCAAATGAACTATCAAAATAAAGTGTTTATCAACTTTAAGAAAAAAGATGAAGTAGAAAATTGTAGAATCAAGTCCATCGAATGCACGGTGTGTCCTTAAGAAATTTATTCCCCTCAAGTACTCGAGGTTATGAAATCTTTCCTCCCAGGATAAAATGATTCTCTTTCTGAAAATTGCAGTACCTCAAATTTTCAGAAACTTCGAACACACTCAACGATTTGATGACCACATGAGAGTTTTTAGAAGATGGAGAAGATTGTTTTTCAACTCAAAAAAAATTATCTTTACCTGAAGAAACATTCAGGTATTGATAGCCATCAAGGTATTGCTTCATGAACAGAAGCAATAGTTCAGAATGGTGCACCCCTTCATAAAGGTGCAACTCTTCTGAAAAGTTGCAACTCTTCGAAAAAGTTACAACCCATGAAAATGTCATAACCATTCAATCCAAAAATTTGCCTATTCAAATTGCACCTATTCATTTTCCATTCACACCTCTTAAAAACCCAACAATCCCACACATGAATGAGAAATGACTATTTTAACAAAAAATTTATGGACAAGTCTGTGATCAACAAGCAAAGAATAATTGCATCCGGAGAAGTAGGTTTTCTTTTAAACTTTTCGTAGTGAACATGCATTGGATACACTCGGTCAATCGGTAGATTTGATATCTTTGAACCATCGAACTTTAACATACATCTAGACAACATAAGTCACACAACCAGTCTTTTACCATTTATGGTTCTCACGATTTTATTCGTTTCAACCATGAACACGTTCTAGTTTCGTGATAGCATAGAGAATAGGCCGTTACTAACATTCTCCTTGAAGCGGCTTCTACTTCACCATCACATAGTTGATTTCTAAATGTTCAATCCTATAGATCAAACCATTTGGTCAAACGTGCCAAACTTAAAAGCCACTAAAAAGCTTCAAATCATAAGCCTTATCCTTGTTCTCTGAACATTGTTTTCATCATGAGAATGAGTTGAGTATATTGACAATGTTGAACCATCAGTTATAACTTTGTTTGATCTCTTTGAACCTAGCTCTTAGAGTTACCGCCATACTGACTTGTCCTAGGTCGTAAACCCATTCCCTTCGATATTTTCTCAACTCCATCTCTAGATAGATTTTTTGTAGGTGGATTCGACACATTATTCTTTGACTTCATATAGTCAACAGTGATAATTTCACTAGAGAGTAGTTCTCTAACGATATTATGTCTCGATCTTCTATGACGAGATTGACCATGGTAATCATGCTCCCTGCCCTACCTATTATCTCTTGAATATCACACTGTATACATACTGGCAAAGGTTTGGGACAATAAGGAATATCTTTTAAGAAATTTTGGAGCCATTCAACTTCTTCACCGACTTTATCTAATGTGATAAATTTAGATTCCATTGTAGAGTGGGCAATACATATCTGTTTGGATAATTTTCAAGAGAATGCTTCTCCACCTAAAGTGAATACATATTCACTCATGGATTTGATTTTATTCGATTTGGTGATCTAATTTGCATCACTATATCCTTCAATTACTGCTGGATATTTATTATAATGCAAAGCATAGTCTTGAGTATGTTTTAGATATCCCAAAACTCTTTTCATTGCCATCTAATGAGTTTTATTGAGATTATTCGTGTATCGATTCAATTTACTAATAGTATATGCTATGTCTGGCCGCGTACAATTCATTATATATATCAAACATCCCAACACTCTTGTGTAGTCCAATTGTGAGTCACTTTCACCCTCATTCTCTTGAAGTGCAAAACTCACATCTAATAGAGTCTTGGCAATACCAAAATCCAAATACTTGAACTTGCCAATTACCTTTTCAATGTAGTGAAACTGTGACAACACCGACCCTTGTGGAGTCTTATGGATTCTTCCCTAAGATCACATCCGCAATTCCAAGGTCTTTCATATTAAAGTTGCTCTCAAACATTCATTTCATAGTATTTATGTCAAAAATGTCTCTACTGATGATTAACATGTTATCCACATACAAATAAACAATGGATTTATGATTTGGTGTGTCTTTAATGTAAACACATTTATCACATTCGTTTATCTTAAAGTGTTTGCCAACATGGTTTGGTTAAACTTTGCATGCCACTGTTTGGGTGTTTATTTTAGTCCATAAAATGACTTAACAAGTTTGCACACCTTTTTTTGTTTACTAGAAATCACAAAATCCTCGGGTTGTTCCATGAAAATTTATTCCTCCAATTCTCTATTTAGGAATGCAGTTTTTACATCCATTTGAAGGATTTTAAGACCATATACCGCTGTCAAGGCAACTGACATCCGAATTAACATTATCCTCGTTACAGGTGTGTATATATCAAAATAATCAAGGTCTTCCTTCTGTTTAAAGACTTTTACTATAAGTCTTGCTTTATACTTGTCAATAGTACCATCGGCTTTCATTTTCCTTTGAAGATCCATTTAGAACCTAAAGGTTTATTTCCTGGAGAAAGATCAACCAACTTTCACGTATAGTTGCTCAAGATTGAATCAATCTTACTATTGACTACCTCTTTCCAAAAGGATGCATCTAAAGACGATATCACTTTTTTAAACGTTTAAGGCTCATTTGCAAGAAGAAATGTCACAAATCTGATCTAAAGGAAGTTGAAGTTCTTTGACGTGTACTACACCTTGGATTCTCATCATTAAGTTTATTCTCATTTGGTTTATCTTGAGGCCATTTACACTATCCACTAGACTATTTTATATGGATAAATATATTCAAAGAACTCAACATTATCTGATTCAATTTCCATATTTTCATTGATATCCAAAGTTCGGATTTATGAACCAAAAATTGACATGCTTTTCTACTTTTAGCATATCCAATAAACATGCAGTCCACAGTCTTAGGTCATATTTTTATCCTTTTAGGTACGAGAACTTGGACTTTCGCTAGACACCCCCCTCTCATACTTTAAAATATTTCAAGTTGGGTTTTCTTCCTTTCTATTTTACATATGAAATTGAAAGTATCTTACTATGGGGCACTCTATTGAGTATTCGATTAGCTATAAGGATAGTTTCCCCCCACAAATTTTGCGGTAAACCCAAACTTATAAGTAAGAAAGTCATCATTTTCTTTAATGTTTGATTTTTCCTTTTTGTAATTTCATTTGATTGAGATGAATACGGGGTAGTAGTTTGATGGATAATTCCATTTTCTACACATATCTCCGCAAAAGGAGATTCATATTCTCCACCCCTATCACTTCTTATTATTTTAATTTTTTTCTCTGACAAATTTTCAACTTTTGTTTTGTATTGCCTAAACACGTCTATTGTTTCATCCTTACTATTTAATAAATAAAAATAAAAGTACCTAGTGCTATCGTCAATAAAAGTTATAAAATACTTTTTCCCTCCACAAGATGGTGTTGACTTCATACCATAAATGTTTGTGTAGATTAAATCTAAGGAATTGAAATTTCTTTCAACGAACTTATACGTATGCTTAACATACTTTAATTTCACACATGATTGACAGTTTGATTTATTGCACTCAAAGTTTGAAAAAACTTCTAAGTTAATCAGTTTTTGCAAAATTATGTAATTGACATGTCCTAATCGTTTATGCCACAATTCATTAGACTCAAACAAGTAAGAAGAATTAGAGCTTTTATTGATCTCAACAGTCATTATGTTGATCTTAAATAGACCCTCGATATGTTAACCTTTTCCTACATACACTTTTCCTTTGCTAATTATAATATGATCAGAAACAAATACATATTTGAATTCATTTTTTGGTCAGAAGTGATATAGAAATCAAGTTCTTCCTCAACTCCGGTACATGAAGGACATTGTTGAGTGTCAACATTTTGCCTGATGTCATCTTCAAGAAAATTTTTCATGTTCCTTTAACCTATTCTGTTGCAGAGTTAGCCATATAAATTTTCTCCTCATCTTGAGTCGGTGCATACGAAGCAAACAATTACTTGTTGGCACATACATGACGAGTGGCACCCGAATCAATCCACCAATCTCTAGGATTACCTACCAAGTTGTATTCTGAAAGCATGATACATAGATCATCCACTTTATTTTTGGATTCAACCATGTTGGCTTGATTCTTCTTCTTGCCTTTCTTAGGGACCTGACAATCCACGGACTTATGGCCAACCTTGCCATAACTAAAGCAGTTTCCTTTGAATTTCTTTGTGGAGGATTGATTTGTTGTCCAGATTCTTTCTTGCATTTCTTTGAGTTGTTAGGGTCATCCTCCACAATATTTTCTCAAATAATTGTGGAATTCCCTTTTGACCTCTTCGCAGCTTTTTTGTTATCTTCTTCAATATGTGACCTCACAATGAGGTCTTCAACTGAAATCTCATTTCTTTTATGCTTCAAGTAGTTTTTGAATTCCTTCCACGAAGGTGGAAACTTCTCTATTATAGCTGCTACTTGGAAAGCCTCATTCACAATCAAACCTACAATAAAGATTATGGGATTATCAAGAAAACTTTAATATGTTCAAGTAAGGTATTCATTATGTTCATACCTTCTGCCAAGAGGTCATGGATGATTATTTGCAGTTCTTGTACTTGAGATATGACAGTCTTACTGTCAATCATCTTGAAGTCAAGAAATTTTACAACAAAGAACTTTTTCATTCCTGCATCCTCAGTTTCATTCCAAAGTATTCCACAACTTTTTCGAGGTCTTCATACTGATGTACATATTGTACAGGTTATCTCTGAGGCTACTTAGGATATAATTCTTATATAAGAAGTCCGCATGTTTTCATGCCTCCATTATAACAAACCACTCCTTATCCTATATTTCTCTGGGCAATTCTGGAGCATCTTCAGAGATAAAACTTTAAAGACATAGGGTCGTCAAATATAAGAACATCTTTTACTGCTAGCGGTTGAAATCTACACCCAAAAACATTTTGGGTTTCTTCGCAGATGCCATTGCAGGAGCAACACTTGTGCGATTTGACGTCGCAACAGTTGTTGCTTCTACACTTGCCAATCCATGATTTACATAACCTTCAGTAGTCATTTTTCTATCACAAAAAGACAATCAACTTAGTATGTCAGAATACTAATTATAAAATTTTTAAAACTTTAAACACCACTAGTTTCTAGTTTAACTATGAAGTTTTTATGTTCTTCTAATCGTCAACCGAATGAATTTTAACTCGTGATGAAGTTTTTACATCTTCAAATCACTATTAAATTCAAATAAAGTTGAAAGCAACAAGTTTTAATATCCAAAAACCAAACAATATAAATTATGAATGTACTTTATTTATAAATGGTGAAAAAAAATAATTCACCAAAAAAACACAATTTTTTTAAATAAATTCCTTAAGATTGTTATTCTGGGTACAAAAATCTGTATGTTTCAATCCAAACTTCAATACTAAGTTCAAAAATAACTTTCAAGAACTACAATGAAGTTACAACTTGAAACACAAGTCCAAATGAATAATCAAATGAACTACCAAAATAAAGTGTTTATCAACTTTAAGAAAGAATACGAAGCAGAAAATTGTAGAATCAAGTTCACCGAATGCATAATGTGTCCTTAAGAAATTTATTCCCCTCAAATGGTTATGGAATATTTTCTCCCACGATAGAATGATTCTCTTTCTAAAAATAGTAGTACTTCAAATTTTTAACAACTTCGAGCACACTCAACGATTTTATGATCACACAATAGTTTTTAGAAGAAGAAGAAGAAAATTATTTTTCAATTCAAAAAAATTATCTTTACTAGTTGAAAAATTTAGGTATTTATAGCCATCAAGGTGTTGCTTTATGAAGATAAGTAATGGTTCAGAAAGTTTCACCCCTTTATAAGGGTGCAACTCTTCGAAAAAGATGCAACTCTTTGAAAAAGGCACAACCCATTGGAAATGTCATAACCATTCAATTAGAAAAAGTGTCTATTCAAATTGCACCTATTCATTTTTCATTCACACCTCTTAAAAACCCAACATAATTTTCAGATATTATCTCCACAGACAAATATAGCAGAGAATTCAGTTATAGACATGATACATATGACATAATACAGATTCAAATATGATTTTTATACTACAATATCAAAAGTAGTTTCTGAAAAGATTTATTTTCAGACTTTTAGCTGTACTAATTTAAGAACTCATAGAGTGTGTTCCATGAACTATGTATTAATATAAATGGATGAGTGGTTGAAGGTTAGCTATAGCCTTAGACCCCACTTTCCTACATCCCTCTTCCCACGAGTAGAATATTCGAGATGCACAACACGTGGAAAGTTGATATTATATAGTAATTTTTTTGAGGAAAACATGTTTCTTTACATTACAAAATAAAGGCTGAAGATAGTCTTCTGTGTTACTAGGAGTGAATATGGTTACACTTTGTTCACCAAAAACCACCTACCCCTAGGACTAGAAGTGGTTTGATCCAAATTAGGAAGTCATATTATAGAAAATGCATAATATAAAAATGTTTTCCAAGTCAATAAGGCAAGTGACGATGGCTTAACCTTTTACTTATAAGAGGCTTAAGAATGGCTAGTAGGGGCAAGTATGAAAATCATGAGAGATTAGAGTTTATATTTAAATACAGAAATATATACTAGGTGTTTGGTTTTCTATCTACCTAAAACCTCGCCAAGCGAGTAGCAAGTGGGTGGTGGAATAGTGATGACGTAAGTTGGTTTAGACATAATGATTATAAAAATAAAAGAAAAAGAAGAGTACATTATTAATAAACAAAACTAATAGAGGCTGAAGAATTAATTAAGGAAATGGGCATGTGTGTGTGTTTTAAAATGACCTTGCAACATCAATAATTTGAAGATTGTTCAAATCAATCCATGAACCTGAAGATGTTTTCCACGTCGAGCTAGGAAAATCAATAAAGAAAAATTCATTGCTTGTTTATATCCTTTGGTTCTTGAACAATGACCAAGAATAAGAAAGAAACGTTAACATCAAAAGGCCCAAAATAATAGTAAGTTAGAAAATGTGAAATAAGTTGACGAAGACATCTATTTTCCTTCCCTAAAGAGCGTGGTATACTTCAACCAGCCAAATGCAAGCTTAGAAACATCTTGTATGCCTCCGGATACCAAAAAAGATCAATATAGAGGGTAAAAAATACACATAACGTATTCTGGTTTTTTTGAGTTTCATACTTGAATTATTATGTGTGAGAGTTTCCTAACTGAACTATCGTTAACTATTTATCACATACTTGGAACTATTAATTGTTTACTTTTATCTGAAAGTTCAGGTAGAAATTCAAAAAGTTAATACTTTAGTGTGTTTTGATAAATAGTTAGTGATAGTTTGGAAAACTCAACAAATCAGAATATATTAGGTGTGTTTTTCACCATTAACTCCTCATAAAAATATAAATTTTCACCTTGTTGCATCTGATCTTTTAGTTATGTTGGACTATTAGAGTACGTGCCTTACTGATTACCTGATTTAAGCCTAACAGTTGTCTATTAATGGAACAAGTTAACTAACGTGTTTCAATCTGGCTAAAACAGTAAGTAAATCATATAGTGATTTTACGTGGAAAACACCCGACTTAAATAGGTGTAAGAAATCATGACCTGTACCTCTGCAGGATTTAACCCCAACCCTACTAAAACAACTGAGCCTCAAAAATCAACAAATTAGAAAACTCTTGTAAACTAGGAATTAAACTCTACTTCCTATTTCTACAAAATACAACCCTTCCCAAGATGAGTGTTCCCAAGTCTTCGAGTTCCCCAACTTGAATATAATAATCCTACCTCAGATTATACTTCACTGATACTAGAATTAAACTGGCAATACAACTCAAAACCAATCCTAATATATAAAGTCTAAGACTCCTTAACTCTAAGTAATAAGAACAGGTCCAATGATGATATCTTCAAGATGGAGAGTTGCTTGGATAATTTGTCGATATGTTGCTTTCTTTATATGCACATGAGTGATTATGTCAATCACTTTCTCTATTTAACAACAAATCTTCAAAGAGTCCTTCATGTCCCTATTCTTCTATCTTTAGTTGGACTCTTCAACTTATCAGAGTTTGTTGTTAAGTAAAAGTCCTTCAAATCAATCTCCTTATCTAAAAGAAACTTTTTCTTATATTATATTCAATTGTTTTACTCAATCACCACTTCTTCTTTCACACATGATCAATCATTATGACTTTATCAAGAGAGATTTACCAATTCCTGACTTCAAGCAAGCTTGTCTATATCTCCTAGTGAGATCTGACCCATGTCTTCATATAATTGGACCAGCTTAATTAAAATGTTTTATTTATATGTCAATCATCAAAACTCCATTGATCTAACAAATTCCCCTTTTTAATAATGACAAAACACTACCTTGATGTAGCCATTATAATCCCTGAAATACTTAGTCAAGAGAAAACACTAGAGTGAAACAAATTAGTCATTAGGTTATAAATATTTGCACAACTCATCTTTCCCTTTTTGACATCATCGAAAAGCTAGTTCAAGATAATCCAAGACTAAAAATAAACATTTAATAATTCATGGCCACTGGGGCTATCACTAAGACAAGTAGAGCATGGAAGAAAAGACAAATTATGCATAAAAGTGTACAAAGATAGAGGTTAACGAGCAAAGAAGCCATTTCATAAAACTACCAACACATGATAACATGTAATCAATCCAACAAAAACAACAGGATGAAATAGAAAAGAAAAAAATCCTAGGGCTCTAAGAGTTGGTAAAGGTGGAAAAATTATTAGCCTGAAGAGAACTGATTTTTGCAAGAAACATTATTCTCTCAACCTCATGATCAGCCCGAGCTGTTACTAGTTTGGCATTTTTCTCAGCAAGGATATTTTAGAGAGCAGCAAATTGAGCAAGGAGCTCCATTTTTCTGTATTATAAGCAGCCCAAACAAGTTTTAATTCAATTGAGCAACTTCCAAGTTAGTAGTCTGAGCCTTTTAGATGTTTCACATTCTAGATCCTCTTCAAGTTCCAATTCAACAAGTATATTTCTTAACCTTTGCTTAGGATTAGTAAGACTTTGTATTGAACCAGGTAGTTCTATATGAATCTCGTGATGATTGAGATTGCTGAGTGTTGTTGAAGAAATGTGACTGGTGGTGTTATGAGGAGCATGAGGCACCAATAGGGTAGATTCGGTTGTATCGGAAGAAGATAAAGAGAAAATCATAGAGAAGGAGAGAGAAACACACTCTTTATGAAAAGAGAGAGAGAGATCAATGTGAGTGTTGATTTCGGGTGAGGCAATTTGTGGTATATAAGGTGTCAAGATATAATTATAGTTGAAGCAGAGGTCTAATGGAGTGTGGTTGCAGTATTTTTGAAAAAAATGGACTCTTGGGACTTGGATGTTATAGACTTGAGTAATTTAGGAACCAATTTGAGCTTAGCTATTTCATCAAGATATTTTTATAAATAATTCATGAAGATCATTCCTGGAGGGTTTCAAAGCACAACCAAAATTACTTATATGAACTGGTATCATTGCATAATTAAATACACAATTTAGTCAGGTCATTCAAAATTCTAGAATTAGGACACACAACTTAATATATAAGACTGAATTACTCAACCCTTTTACTTAGGACATAAACAAGAACTGAGATTTCTAGTCAATCATTGAGGGGATTTTATGCAATATTAATCATCCCTAAGTCTAATCTGTTCTTTTTAAAGTGCTCTCTGCTCAATGCCTTAGTGAAAATATTAGCTATTTGGTCCTCAGTAAAACAGAACATGATGGATATAAGACCTTTTTCAATATTATCTCTAAGAAAATGGTGTCTAATATCTATATGTTTAGTTTTTTTATGTTGCACAGGATTCTTTGCAATATTGATAGAACTTGTATTATCACAAAAGATAGGAACACAACCTATATCCATACCAAAATCCATGAGTTGTTGCTTGATCCATAATAATTGATCACAATATGAACCAACATCAACATACTCAGCCTCAACAGTGGACAAGGTTACTGAGTTTCATTTCTTAGTGGACCAGGTAATTAGACATGATCCAAGGAAGTATGACAATCATGTAGTATCTTTCCTGTTCACTAAATAACCTGCATAATCAATACAGAGTAACCTACTAACTTAAAATTACTCCATTTAGGGTACCACAAACCAAGATCAGTGGTTCCCTTGAGATATCTAAAGATCCTCTTCACAGCCTTTAAAAGAGACTCTTTGGGATTTGATTGAAACTGTGCACATAATCCTACACTGAACACAATATTAGGGCTGCTTGCTGTGATATATAACAGTCAACCAATCATTTCTCTAAATAACTTTTGATCCACAATTGGACTTGTTTCATCCATATTCAGCTTAGTAACAGTGGCAATTGGAGTGTTTTCCTTGGCTTCTTCCATGGAGAATTTTTTGAGCAGTTCTTTCACATACTTTTGTTGATGAATAATGATTCTAGAAGCTGTTTGTTGGATTTTTAGGCCTAAGAAAAAGGTTAGCTCTCCCATTATACTCATTCTAAATTCACAACTCATGAGTTTGGTAAATTTATGTTGATGTTTGTGAAGCCAAATATGATGTCATCAATATATAATTGCACTATCAACAAATCTTTTTCATTAGTTTTTACAAAAAAAAGTGTTGTCAATTTTACCTCTAGTATGTCTATGCTCCAAAAGGAATTTTGACAATCTCTTATACCAAACTCTTGGAGCTTGTTTCGGTCCATACAAAGCCTTATCAATTTTGTACACATAGTCAAGAAATTCCTTACTTTCAAATCTAGGAGGTTGTTTCACATAAACTTCCTCTTTAAGAATACCATTCAAGAATACACTCTTAACATTTATTTGGTAAAGTGTAAATTCCTTGTAACAAAGATATGCCATAAAAAGTCTAATAGTTTCAAGTCTTGCCACAAGAGCAAAAGTATCATCAAAATTTATGACTTCTTCTTGATTGTATCCTTGTACCACCAATCTAGCCTTTGTTTCTTGTAACAGTTCCATGTTCATCAACTTTGATTCTGTACATCCACTTAGTTTCAATCATAGTTTTGTCTTTTAGAGGTGGAACTAAGTGCTGAACCTTTTTTCTCTCAAATAGGTTGAGCTCTTCTTACATGGCTATGATCCCATAAGCATTAAGAAATGCTTTATTTACCTCATTTGGTTCAATCACATATAAGAAGGCTTTAAAAGTATATAGGCTCATCAATCCTGATTTGTGGTGATTCCTGAGGTGAGATTAGTAAGAATATTTTCTATAGGATGGGATCCTTCATAACCTTATCCTTTAGGGATTAATCCTTGAGAGCTACTAGGATCAACATGACTAGTTTGAGCAGGAGTAGATGGTGGTTTAGTTTTTCTTGTTAGAATGCCTTCAGATTCAGTTCCCCCTGTTGAGGTGCCTCTATGTTCAGTTTCTCATATTGGTGGATCAGGTTGTGCAACCTATTCCATTGACTGTTCTTCAGAGTCACTTTCTTTCTGCATGTTAGTCTCAGCACATGATTCATCAAATATTACATGCACACTTTCTTCAACACAATTTGCTCTATTATTTAATGCCCTATAAGCTTTACTATGATGTGAATATCCTAGGAAGATTTCCTCATCACTTCTATTATCAAATTTTCCTAAATTCTTTTTGCCATTATTATGAATGAAACACTTGCAACCAAAGGTTCTAGTGAGAGATATTAAACTTTCTTTCTTTTAGTAATTCATAGGGAGTCTTTCCTACAATAGGCCCGATCATGTATCTATTTACAATGTATGTAGCAGTATTGATTGCCTTAGCCCAAAGATTTTTTGCAAGATTTCCTACAAGCATCATTGTTTTGGCGATATCTTTCAATGTCTTATTTTTTCTTTCTGCTACTCCATTTTGCTGAGGCGTTCTGGGAGCAGAGAAATAGTAATCTATACCATTTGAGGAACAAAATTCTAAAAACTTTGCATTTACAAATTCTGTACCATGATCAGATCTTATGAAAATTAGGGAAGTGCCTAGCTTCTTTTCTAATATTCCGATGAATATGGAAAAGACATCAAAAACATCTTCTTTGGAAGCTAAAAATAATGTCTGGATAATCCTAGAATAATCATCAACAATCACAAACACATACCTTTTTCCACATCTTCTTTGAATCTCATTTGTCCATAAAGATCCTTATGGATTAGCTCAAGGCACCTGGCCATACTGACATGGTTCATTGATTTGAATGAGGACCTTAGATATTTCCCCCTTGCATATGAACTACAAACTTTCTCATCCTTGAACTTTGTTCTGGGAAAACCCAACATCATGTCTTGGAAGAGAGTTTATTTAATTATTTCAGACTTGCATGTCCATGTCTTTTGTGCCATAGAAGGGGATCATTTTCTATTGCACTCAAACAAGGCAGCCTTGTTGCTAGTATGTTTATTATATCATCTTTATACACATTCTTATGTCTTCATGTAATAAGTACAACCTCCTTGGTATCTGCCCTTTTGACTTTAACACTTGCAAAAGTAAAAATGACTTTGTTACCTTTATCACAGAGTTGTGATATGCTAAGCATATTGTACTTCAGTCCTTCCACAAGGTAGAAATCATCCAATGCCCTTGATTGAGAGGTCTCAATCTTCCTAACTCCTATAATGGTTCCTTTTTTGCCATCACCAAAGGATACTTCCCCTCCACTTATTTTAGAGAGTAAAAGGAATTTTTTCTTATCACCAATCATGTGTCTTAAATATGTCTAAAATATAATGCATGTACTATTTTCACCCTTGTAATTTTCTAATTTCCTGAAGCTACATTCAGGTCGTCTGTTCTGATATCATATCAAATTAAGAGCCTAATTTGTCCCCTAAAGGCCAGTTAAAAAAAAATAAAAAAAATTAGTACTATGTTTTATTTTGTTCATTCATCGAGATGAGACATTACATTATTCATTACTAATCTAAAATATTGAGCCGAGGGTCTATCAGAAACAACATCTCTACTTCTTTAGAGGTGGTGGTAGTGGTATGGACTGCGTACACTCTACCCTTTCCAGATCCCATGATGTGGGAATATACTGGGTTTGTTGTTGTTGTTGTTGTACCAGTCATGTGTCTTGAGAAAGCACTATTCAAATACTAGTGTTTCTAGCTTCCTTTCACTTTCTCCTACAAAAAACATTAGGGGTTATATTTTGGAACCCAAACAAGCTTATGTCCCTTCTTATGAGATAAAGGGTAAATCAAATTTCTTCTGGCCAATCAAGGCAATAGGTTGTGTAACCTGTTTCTCTGACCTGGTTTGTTATTCATTTTATTTGTCTGAATTTTTATGAAGTCTGATTTCATTGCCAGCCTTGTATTCCTAGATCTGGTTTTAGCAGCAATTGGACATTCAGTAGTTGGGTGACCATGGTTGCCACATATATAGCATAGATCCTTAGTAACATTGTGGCTTTTATAAAATCCTAACCCAACCTTTTCATTGTGAGTTTTTTCACCCAATTGATGAACAATTCTTGAGAAATTTGTCCATCTGTTAGCCTTTTTAAGATCAAGTTTCAATTTAGAGATTTATCGACTTAACCTCTCTACCTTTTCCTTTTCATTATTATATTTTTGTTTGAACTTGGTCAACTTAAGCTCAAATTTTTTTTGTTCATCGCTTTCCATCATTTTTACCCTTTTTAGAAAGAGTCAATTTTAAGATCTCAGATTAAAGATTTAAATTTGAAGAATGAAGTTGACTAATTTGTTCCTTGAGAATGTTGTTTTCCTTTTCAACAGTGTTTTTGTAAGTTTTCAAATCAATAAGGTCAAATTTCAGACTTGTAAAACAGTTGAATAATTCATCCCTATTAGAAGTTAATTCTTGGAAATCATCTGTTAAGACATTCATCAGAGAATCAAGTTTTTCTTTAGTAAATAACTGTAAATTATTTTTAAGTTCAGGAACACTTACCTCAGTTGTGTTTTCTCCATCTTCCGTGTCTGAATCTCCAATTACGATGAGAGTGTTTTTATCTATCTCTTCTTCATATGATCCTTCTAAGTTAGATCCCCAAGCAATCACCATAGCATATTCTTCCTTCTCCGTTTTCTTAGCCTTTTGTTTCAATTCTTTTTGAGCTCTTGCTTTTCTCCATTTAATTTCTCAAACTGTACAATCTCTTATTTGATGATCAGTTTTACCACACTTACAACACCTAGTAGGATTGTCATTGGAACACTTTTTGCTACTTGTTCCATTCTTCTTCTTGAAGACTTTGCTGAAATTTTTAGTTATAAATGCCACATGTTCTTCAGTAAGTTCAACTTCTTCATTAATGTCTGAAGCTTTTAAGGCCAAGATTTTTTCAGGATATGCCATTTCCTTCTTGGCTCCATCAATCTGCATCTCATAAGTCTTTAGATTACTCACAAATTCATCTAAAGTCATACTAGCTAGATCCTTTGCCTCCCTAATCACAGTAACCTTCATCTCATTTAGACTTAGGCAAGACCCTCAACATTTTCTCAACTTGTTCCATAGTAGTAGTGACTTTTCCAAGGAAGTCAATTCATTGTTAAAACAGTGAGTCTTGAAATTATTTAATGAAGAGATTCATTATCCTTCATCTTAAAAGCCTCATATTCAGTAAAGAGGAAAGCAATTCTAATTTTTCTCACTTGAGTGGTGCCCTCGTGTGCATTAACCAAGGCATCCAAAATTTTCTTGACAGTGGTTCCAGTAGACACTCTATTGTACTCAGCTGGACCTAGTTCATACACTAAGATGTTCTTTGCCCTTGCATTTTTCCTTAGTGCAACACTTCTTACTTTCTTGACTTGTTCCCCATCTTTCAGCTTCATTTGAATAGTTGTACCATCAGTAATTCTGTCCCAAACCTCATAATTTTCTCCTTGAATGAATATTTCCACCTTAGCTTTCCACTAACTGAAATAGGATCCATCAAAGAGTGGTGGCCTAGTAGTGGATTGACCTTCATTGTGACTAGTAGGTGGTGCGAAATTCATCATAGTGATCAACTCTTAATTGTTAACCTTATTTAAAAGACCTCTCTCTGATACCACTTGCTAGAGTACGTGCTCTACTGATTACCTTATTTAAGCCTAATAGTTGCCTATTAATGGAACAGGTTAATTAACATGTTTCAATATGGCTAAAATAGTAAGTAAATCACACAGTGATTTTTACGTGGAAAACACCCGGCTCAAAGATGTGTAAAAAACTCTGACTTGTACCTCTACAGGATTTAACCCCAACTCCACTAAAATAACTGAGCCTCAACAATCATTAAATTACAAGACTCTTGTAAACTAGGAATTAAACTCTAATTCCACTATAAAAATGAGGTCTAATTATGGGAGTTTATTTGTGGGGATTATTTTAACCTTTGCAAAATTATATTAAATACAGAGGTCAAATAGACATCGCTAAAATTTATAGATTTGCTAATTTGCGGGGGTTTTAACCCTCACTATTCATCAAAAAATAAAATTTGTTGATTTGCGGGGTTTTTAACCGCCGCTATCCATAAAAAAAAATAGAGCGCGAAATCAATTTCATGTTCCCTCATTTTTTTTAATTGTCCAAAACACACATTTTTTCTTAATCTAATTTTTCCCCCAAGACCCTCTGATTCTCCCCCAAAACTCTCTCATTTCTTTCCCCAAACACACAACTCTCTGATTCTCCCCTCAAAATAAAATCAACTCTCTGATCTTGATTTCTTCTTTGAGAATAGATTTTATCTTATAAGTGAATTCTAATTTTGTTTCTATCATCTTGTAGATGGATCTTAAGCTTAATTTTTGACTGATTTTGGTGTGGATTGCAGAAACAAGGACTGTTTTTCATCCCATCAAGTTTAAGCTGCCTACTCAGGTAAAAATTTCACATATTTCTTTATACAGAGCTATCTTCACACACCCATGTCTTTCTTTGGAAATTTCAAAATTCCATTAATTTTTTACTCAATTTGTACTTGGTTAAGCATGTTTAGTTGTACCAAACAACTCTTTGCTTGGTTCTGTTTTATTTTACTTGGTTAAGCTTGTTTAGTTGATAACTATGGTATTGAAATTGAAATTGGCTGAAATAGTGGAAATGGATATAGAGGATTATAGTCGAACCTGTGTGGTATTGAGCGTAGTTGATTGATTATTGATTGAGTCTGCTGGGAAGGATTATAGTTATTTGTTTATTTTGAGGAAGCATGAATTAGTTGACTAATTTAGCTGTTATTTGATGTATTTTAGAATATGTAGGTAACTCGTTAAACAAAGGTGGAGAATTTGCATATGGAGGACTAAATTACTATTTGATCATAAGACATTTTAGGAAAGTTGTGGACTAAGTTTAGTATCTATTTTGACGTGTTTAGAATATGTAGGTAAGTCATTAAACTGAGGTGGAGAATTATTCATATGTAGGACTTAATTTATTTGATTTTATCAGAAAATTTTAGTAATCTATAAGCCATATTTTCCAATAATGTTCTTATGAAAATGCCCTTGTGGAATTAATTGTTTCATCTTTGCCGTGGGACAACATTCTTGTTACTTCTCTCTCTCTCTCTCTCTCTCTCTCATAATTTGTAATGTTCTTTATTTTCTCTCTGTTCTTTTTCTAGATTCTAGATTTTTACTTCATGTTAGCTGCCGTGTTAGTTCAATATGTTGTGTTGTTTCATGATTGTCTAATCCATTTTTCAAATTGGAATATATTCCCTATTCAAGTCAGAAATAATCCTTGTTTCTCTCCTTGTTGCAACAAAAGTCTGTTGATCTGAATATATTTGATATCAGTGGCGGATTCAGAATTTTTAGTAAGGGGGTTCATAAGTGAATATAAGAACTAAGTGGTTTGTACAAACTACCCTCCCTAGACCCCACTGTGCAATTACCCTAAGTATGTTGATGTTGTTAATTTTATTGGGTACAAACAAGTGTACCGATCAGGGATGTACTTACGACAACCCCAAACAGAATGACCACCCATTGAAAACCCCATAACATAAAATTTAGGGCCTAATGACTAATGTTCTCTTCGATTCAGGAAAAGGTAAATTTCCTACATCCTTTAGTTCATGAGTTTTCTTTTAATTGTTCGATTAGCTATCCAAATTAGGTTCACTACTCTCTCAAGAAAACGTTGGATTAGCTTAATCCTAATTTATGGCTTTTGACTTGTTTTAAGCATTTTAAGCCAAAAGTAGTTCGGATATCAAGTAAAATGAAGTTATTTATTCAGTGAAAGATGTGAACTCATATCACCATTTTATATCACTTCATTTTAGTTGGAACAAATATGAGGCTCCTAGTTAAGTTTATATAATTTGAACCATCTTTATTTGTGAGGCATAACTTCTAAGTCTTTTTCTCCGTCTTTTTTTTTCTCTGCTTTTCAGGGGCAAAGCAGGCTAAGGGAGAACCTCTTTAGATTTTGTCGAACCCCAAGAACCGTAAGACTCTTGATGAGGTACACATTGTCATTTTCTTCCCCGATTTAGTTTTATATTTTGATATTATAATACCTATCTTTCTTGTAATTTGTATAGAGGCAAACATGCTAAGTGTCAACACTCAATTCGTTTTCTTGCTCTCCTTAATCCTTTTTTTCCTTCTTCTATTGTTGCTGGTCTTCAGACGTATGCGTTGTATCATAGATATCCATCTCTAGATTTAGGATTCCTTCATTAACTAGTATCTTGTCGTTAAAGCCTTCTCGATGATTGGTTAGTGAAGAAGTGATGGTACACAGATTCACATAGTTAGTTCCATCCTATTATTATTATAAGTTCAAAAACTAACAAAAGGGAAGGCTTTCCGTGCAGTACACATGATCTCCTATCTATCAGCTAATGTAAATTTTCCCTAGCATGATTAACAGAACTGAGCTATGCTCCTCCATTATAAAATCATGTCATTTATAAGAATCCTTCTTGATTTTAGTAGTTCCATAACTGAACCTTCTATTCTGTAATCTGCAACTTGTCTCATGAGTAGGAACTATCTGCATTGAAACATGTATGTTGCTTTGGTTCTATTTTTGAATGGTAAAAGTACACTGAGACTGTCTGTGCTAGCCAGTGATTTTCTATCTGTGTTGAGCATGAAAAGATGGTAATAACTTAGAATTCCCTATGTAATTATTGGCCGGCCAAATTGAAGGCTTCTTATATGTTGTTTCCTTGTATGATTAACCTTCTCCTGACTTCTAGCTTCATGCTAAAGAGAAAGATTTTTGTAGCTCACCACTTGTGTTTTAGGTTCTCTTGTCCCCCTCCCCCCTCGTTTACCTTCTAGTTGTGATGAACTTAAGTATAGTAACTTATTATTCCAGTGTTGATTAAGTTTGTTTCCTCTGAATGTAAAATTAGTATATTTATATAGTTGACTTAAACCTCGAATTGTGTGATCTTATTTTTCTTAGAAGTTGAGTGAAAAGCTATGTAATCAGGTTTTGTTTATCTTTGTTTTTCTTTATCCTTTGTTTCCCCTTTCTCTTTGTCTTTTTTTCCCTTGTGCAGAATATATGTTGCTCTTTTGCCAATAGATTATATGTGTTCTCTCCCTCTATGTACTTAATTAATGAATAGTACTGTAACCCTATCTGCATTGAAAAATGTGTGCTGTTTTGGTTCTGTTTTTGGATGGTAAAAGTACTCTGTGACTGTCTGTGCTAGCCAGTGATTGTCTATCTATGTTGAGCATGAAAAGATGGTGATGGATATGGAATTTTTGATGAAAATATAAACTAGTTAGCGCAATCAAGGTGTGGCCTTATGGTCAATGAAACGGGTTGAGAATTTGAGAAAAAAATAGTAGGTGGTTCTTCTCATCTATTGTTGATGGATTTAGTTGAGATGCACGAGAGCTTAACCATGACACACCATGGTTTTTTAAGAAAAACTAATTAGCATTCCACTGTCTTTACCATTGTGTTGCTTGTTATTATTATTTGATTGAGACGGGCTTAATTGAAGTGAAATAACAAAGAAGTGCTAGGATGTTCTGTTAGCAGATATAAACCTTACTAATTGGCTTGGGAAAACATTATCTCAAGGGAAGCCTAAGGTTGTTCTGTTAGCAAATATAAACCAAGTTTTGACATTGATACATACAAACAATATGCAGATATAAACCAATTCTTGACATTCATAGACAATATGCAGATAATGGTTCCACCAATTTTTTTATTTTAATGATAATTATCATGTTCTTTGACATCTATAGTTGTTTCTCTCAAAAATATGCAAACACCTTTATCCTTGGCATGCTAAACTACTTTTATCTTTAGTATAAGAATGATACTGGTAGCTTACAGTAATATAATGACACTAGAATGTTTACTGGAGTGATAACCTTTTACCTCTAGCAGGAATTCAGATATCGGTATCATTGTTGGTAACAAGGAACGTGGTTACATCATGTTATCTTTGTATATCCTGGTGTAATCAATTTTCTGTACATGGATGGGGCTATACTAATTCCCTGCAGCTCACTGTAGTAAAAATATCTCAGGTATAGATTGATTTTCTTATCCTTCCTAGTCATTAAGCATTTGAAACCTATAAATAGTTTGCAAGTAAAGTTTTTGGTCCTTCAGTAGTATTGACAAAAGGTATTTCTGGCAGAGTTTTCTTGAGGAGAGTCGCCAACTGATGTGGCCAGTGGACCCATTTTTCCCATGAATGCAAGAAGATCATATGATAGAAGTGATCATAATGACAATCATTGATTTAATAGCAAATTGTCTTGGATATTCAATCATGACAATGTAATTGTGTGGTAGGAATGAATCTTAAAATATTGAGGGTTTTGTTTTTAAATTTGATTTTGAAGTTTGAATGGTTAATGTTGAAAATTTGGAGTTTGAAGATGTGTTAGTTAATATTGAAAATTTAATTTCGAAGTTTAATGATCAATGTCTTTTTTATATGCTTGTGAATTATAGCTTAATTAGTTATGTTGTATCAATTGATGATATATATGAATTGAAACAATAATGAATTGTAGGTTATGCGACTGACAAAATAATTAACTTTGAGCTAAAATTAAAATTTATAACAAAGATGTGTTATGGATGTTTTGAATTGTTGTAATTTGTTATTGAAGGACCCCCACTAAATAAAGCTCCTAAAAAATATATTGCGGAGGTTTTAAACCGCTGTAATTTGTAAGTGCACATTTATAAATTGTGGAGGTTTTAAACTGCCGCAATTCGTAAGTGCTATAAAGAATTAATTTTAAATTAGCGGAAGTCGACCACCGCAAATTGATCGCCATAAATAATTCAGGCGGTCAGTAAAAAACTGCCACAACTTGATTATGGCGACTCTTATTATGGGGGTTTTGAGAACCGCCGAAATTCAAATCTTATGATTAACCCCCACAATTAGATTCCTTTTTTTGTAGTGATTCCTATTTCTACAAAACACAAATCTTCCCAAGATGAGTGTTCCCAAGTCTTCGAGTTCCCCAACTTGAAGTACTTCACTGAGACTAGAATTAAACTGACAATACAATACAACTCAAAACCAATCCTAATACATAAAGTCTAAGATTACTTAACTCTAAATAATAGGAACAGGTTCAATGATGATATCTTCAAGATGGAGAGTTGCTTAGATAATTTGTCGATATGTTGTTTTCTCAGCAAGTGCATGAGTGATTATGTGATTCACTTTCTCTATTTAACATCAATCCTTCAAAGGGTCCTTCATGTCCTCAATCTTCTATCTTTAGTTGGATTCTTCAACTCATCAGAGTTTGTTGTTAAGTCAAAGTCCTTCTTCAAATCAATCTCCTCATCTAAGTGAAACTCTTTCTTCAGCTTATCTTCAATTTTTTTACTCAATCACCACTTCCTTTTTTACACGTGATCAATCATTACGACTTTATCAAGAGAGCTTTATCCATTTTGAACCCTGTCTTCATATGATTGGACTAGCTTGAGAAACATATTTCATTTATATGCCAATCATCAAAACTTCATTGATCTAACATGGAGTTTGATAGTGAAAGTTGTCAAGAAACTGTTACTCCCTCCGTCTCATATTACTTGGCATATTTGTCAAAAAAATTTGTCTCAAAATAGTTGGTATGTTTAAAAGTTTAAGAAATAATTGAACACTTTTTTTCAACTTTACCCTTGAAAAATTTAATGAAAGTACTTAACTCCAATAAATGACAATATTTAAAGTGAATTTAACAGGGTCATATTAGTTAATTTACACCGTTATTAATTTCTATTTAAAAATTTATGCAAATGACTAGCATGCTTGAAAAGATTTTCACTCAATTATATTCACAAAGGGATTTTGCCTCAATATATTCAAGATGCTATACAAAGTATAGTTGAACACAAGCTCTCTAAGAGATACACTATGCAATTCTAATCAAATATAAAGACATAATATGTGACTATTATGGTGTCCTAACATGCCCCCGCAAGCTGAGCAGTGGCTGGGCAACTGCAAGCTTGGAACGCAGGAGATGAAACCGATGGGAAGGAAGACTCCTGGTGAAGATGTCTGCTAACTGATCCAAGGAACTGATGTAGCGAACATTTAAGTCCTTTGAGGCTACTTTCTCTCGAACAAAATGAAAATCTAACTCAATATGTTTGGTTCGCGCATAAAAAATTGGATTGGCTGTGAGATAAGTAGCGGACAGATTATCACACCATAGTATGGGAACTTAGGGAAGAGAGACATGCAACTCCTGAAGAAGATGCTGCAGCTAGGTAACTTCGACAGTAGCCGCATCTAAGGCCTTATATTCAGCTTCGGTACTAAATCGTGCAACCACTCGCGGCTTCTTTAAGCTCCAGACACTAAATTGGGTCCAAGAAATAGACAATAACTATTGGTAGACCGCCGATCATCTGGGCAACCAGCCCAGTCCGCATCTGTGAAGGCCTGAAGTGGTAAGGAGCTAGCGGAACGCAAATGCAAGCCGAGGTTTATGGTTGCCTTTAAATAGTGCAACAAGCGTTTCATAGCGGTGAAATGAGACTCCATAGAATTATGCATGAATTGACATAATTTGTTGACAGTGAATGACACATCTGGACGCGTGATGGTTATGTATTGAAGAGCTCCTATCAAGCTGTGATACAATGATGGATCCAAAAACGGTGAACTCCCATGTTGAGACAATTGAAGTCCTATGGCCATAGGTGTACCAATTGGCTTCACACCATCCGTATTGGCACGAGGAAGGAGTTCTCGTATATATTGTGATTGAGTAAGGGTCAATCCAGTGGGCTGATAATAGACCTCAACACCAAAAGAATAGTGTAGCTTACCAAGATCTTTTACAGCAAAGGCATTAGACAATTGAAGAACAAGGCTTGCAATGAACTCATTAGAGCTTCATGTAACAATAAGATCATCTATACTACATACACCAAGATAATAGTAATATGGCCATCAAAATTGCGTATAAACAGAGACGTATCAGATTTGGAAGGTATAAAATTGAGTTCAAGTAATTTCGAGCTAAGTTTCTCAAACCATGCCGGAGGTGCTTGTTTAAGGCCATAAATGGCTTTGTGAAGCTTGGACACATGGTTGGGATATCTTGGATCAGTAAATCCAGGGGGTTGAGATATGTATGCCTCTTCATGTAATTGCCCGTGAAGAAATGCATTTTTGACATCGAGCTGCCGTAAAGACCACCCTTTGGACAGAGCTAAAGACAAAACCACTCAGATCATTGTAGACATTACTACGGGACTGAATGTTTCATGATAGTCCACTCCAGCCTCTTGGCTAAATCCCTTTTCCACTAAATGAGCCTTGTAACGCTCAATGGAGCCACTAGGATTGAGTTTTAACTTAAAAATCCATTTCCATCCCATAATATTCTTTGCCGTAAAGAATGGAATAAGGGACCAAGTACCATTTTACAAGAGGGCGTTGTACTCTTCTTACATATCCTTTCGTTAGTTTGGATCCTTGTTGGCTTAGGTAAAACAGGTAGGTTCAGGTGGAAGGGTAGAGGGAAGCAAAGGATATTTTGTGGCAACGTGATCTTGGGGAAGTTGTGATTTGATTTTACTCCCAGTGACCATAGGATGAGGTACAAAGGATGTGGTCCGAGCAGTCGGTGGTTGAGAATTATGAGCAACTATAGGAGTATCAATAGGCACTGGAAGATCAACAGTAAGGTTAATAGCAGGGATGAAAGATGGAGACAAATCAGATAGGACCGAAAAACACACTGGTGATCTTGATGATGGACTTGGTGAAGAAGGATTTGACGAGTTTAACAATGGAAATGATGAGGCATCAGCTGCTACGGAACTATTATGGGAATAAGTGATAGGTGAAGAGGAATTACAAGGAGCAATGACAGGTAACGAGGTCATGACAATAGAGTTGGAGGTCAGTGCTCTATTTGAAGTTGAAGATACACTAGCAAAAGAAAATTTTAACTCGTCAAAAACCACATGCCGAGAGATATATATTCGACCACTAGGGACATGTAAACACTGATATCCTTTATGATTTCCACTATACCCCGAGAAAATACATTTTAAGGATCAGAAGGCTAGTTTGTGAGAATTATAAGGACGAAGGAATGGGAAACACGCGCAGCCAAAAGTTTTCATAAAATGGTAATCAGGAATTTGTTTGAACAACCTATCATAAGGTGAAACATTATTGAGCGAGGGTGTTGGGATACGATTTATAGTGTAAACGGCAGTATCAAAAGCATGATCCCAAAAGGTGAGAGGAAGGGATGCATGTGCGAGAAGTGTTAAACCAATTTCAATAATATGACGATGTTTTCTTTCGACAGTACCATTTTGTTCATGGGTATGGGGACAAGATAAGTGATGAACGATCCCCTCTTGAGCAAAAAAGTTGGATAATTTCCTATATTTGCCACCCTAATCAGATTGTACCACTTTTATATGACTCTCAAAGAACTTCTCGACTTAAGTTTTAAACTGTAAAAATATTGTATAAACTTCATTTTTGGAACTCATAGGAAATAACCATGTACATTTTCTAAAGTCATCAATAAAAGAAACATAATAATGGAATTTATTACTAGACAATTGTGGCGTAGGACCCCATACATCACTGTGGATCAAATCAAGGGGAAAACTAGCACTAGAACTAGAATTAGAAAATGAAAATTTGTGACTCTTGCTATATTGGCAAGAAGAACAAGCATTAGACTGAGGACTCGATTTGACCGGTAAAGAAAGACTCCTAATAATACTATTGACTGCTCATAGAGACAAGTGACCTAAATGATTATTCCATAGATCAAAAGATGACTTGGAGACATGGAAAGCCTATGATTTATTTAAGGAAGAAGGCTGGCTGAGTAACTGG
The DNA here is from genome assembly GCF_002878395.1 of Capsicum annuum. NCBI lineage: Eukaryota > Viridiplantae > Streptophyta > Magnoliopsida > Solanales > Solanaceae > Capsicum > Capsicum annuum. Next base: position 146,190,251 of record NC_061115.1, on the reverse strand, counting down.
GTTGCAAGAAGACGATAAAGGCCATGCTCAAGAGTCCCGAATAGTAGTACTTTCCCCCTTGCCAATCCTTCACAAGACAAAAACGAGGATGAAACTCAAATATAACATCATTATCAGAAGTGAACTTTGATACACTAAGCAAATTCTTGGTAATTTTGGGCACCAATAATACATTAGATAAATGTAAAGGTCGAGTAATTGTAGGTAAGATAGCATTACCAAAGTGAGAAATTGTCAAACCTGTGCCTTTACTAATTTGAATTTGATCGTTTCTCATATACTCTCCTCGTACCGTCATATTCTAAATTTCGTTAGTTAAATGATGAGTAGCCCCAAAATTCGGATACCAATTTGAGTCTCCAACCATAGAAGGTGGTGCAGTGAGAGCATCCATGTGCGATTTAGAAGGAGCTTGATAGGTATGGTCAAAACGATGGTAGCAAACCAAGTAGTAGTGACCAAATTTATGAAAAACTTGACATTGATTTTGGTTGGATGAGTTGGCATTGCGACCTCGACCTCGTCCTCGTCCAGATCTGCCACAGTAAGCCTGATTGTTATTGACATTAGTAGGCTTCTTTAAGGAGTTATCATTCTTAGTATTGTTGGATTGTCTAGTAGAAAAGTTGGCTTGGCTTAATCCTTGTTCTGTATTTGTCATCTTCTCCAAACGATACTCTTGACTTAAGAGCAAGCCATGAAGATCGGCTAATGAAATTAACTCAGCCCTAGTAGTGACCGAGACAACTACAACATCATATTCTTGTCCAAGTCCTCCAAGAATACATAAGACAAGATCATCATCAGTGACCGGGTATGCCACAACCGCGAGATTATCGGCACAAGGCTTCATCTTTTGAAGATATTCTACTATGGACGAGTTTTGTTTCTTTGTGGTTTGTAATTGCAACCTTAGTTGCATTATCCTAGCGTTGGATTGCGATGCAAACATAGTGTCAAGTGCTTTCCAAACAGCCTGAGATGTTGTACAACCGACTACTTGGGCTAAAATCCCTTTGTTGAGGGTTGAGAGAATCCAACTCAATAAAAGTTGGTCTTGTTTGATCCATAAACTGTACGCTGGGTTGATAACCACGTCAGTTGAGGTTGCTTCAGATGAGCTATTTGAAGTGAACTTTGGAGGGTACTTGTGCGTACCATCCACATATCCCTCGAGTTTGTTACCCCTTAGAACTGGGAGAATTTGTGATTTCCACCCAATATAGTTATGGCGGTCTAATTTGAGAAGATGAGACTGATTAACGTTGGTTGCGAGCGACGAAAAATTCTGGGAAGGAGTTTGCGAGGTGAGTTGATAATTGAGGGAAGTGCTATTGTGGGACGTGAGTCTTCGCAAGGCTTTGATACCATAAAAAGGTTTTCACTCAATTATATTCAAAGAGGGGTTTTGCCTCAATATATAGAAGATGCTATACAAAGTATAGTTGAACACAAACTCTCTAAGAGATAAACTATACAATTCTAATCATATATAAATAAATAATGTGTTACTATTATGGTGTCCTAACAATGCTAAGTAATATGAGATGGAGGGAGTAATTCAAGTACTTCATATAGTGATGTTACCAATTGTGCCATTTTCAATCCATTTTTTAGTGGTTGAAAAGTTACTCCAATTGTATTCCTGAATTACCAAAGGTTAGTTTCATATATGATCAGTACTGATCACTCAACTTTTACTTTATTGTATCAAAATTATTATTTACTTATTTTACGAAAAATCACTCAACTTTACCTGGGTATCACCTAAGTCACTAAGTTATATTTTATAACCAAAAAATCAAAGAAAGTCATAGTTAGAGGTAGGAGGAAATAAAGGAGAAATTTTTTCATGATACAAAGGAAAAAATGACTGATCTTATGTTGTAAAAAATGTTTAACGACTTTACGTGATTCTTAAAAAAACTTAAGTACTCAAGAAGATGGTTTAGAATTTTAACACAGTAATTATTCGAAATCATCCTTAAAATTACTCTATAAATGAAGAGGAGAAAGATCAAATCGAAGGGTAGGAATAATACTTACATCCCAAATTAAACTTTTCCCAGGACTGATGATAATATGCATCATATTATTTTAAATACACTCAGTAATTCTAGAGAGACTGAAGCTTGCAGAATCATCTCCCACTTCATACTCCTACTACAAAAAAACAAAAACACAAATCATATCAATGCTACAACAACGATAACTATGCTCAGTCCCAAACAACTTGAGGTCAGATCGCAACACGGTCAATCTTTTCTTATTAGTTGACATTATGAGACAAATTAATCACATCATGAACAAAAAAGTTGTCAGGTGAATCAAGTAGCAAGTGGGATTATAATTAATAGGTCCAAAGATAAGCTCCCATGGCAAACTTCCTCTTATGGTTTACATCTTTATGAAATGGTTAAAAGTCCCTCCAATATTTATCCAAAATCTCAACTACACACCATTCTTTGTGGGTAACCTATTACCCCCTGAACTATTTTAAAATAGATTTATTTTCTCCCTAAATGTTGAGGTGGCACGGAAGGTGTAGTGCACTCTCTTTGAGAGAGTGAAACGTTTTAACCCCTTAATTTTTTAATTTCTTAATTTCTTATGTTTTTTATTTATTTTTTCCGTTTTCTTCTTTTTCTTTTCTTTCATTAACACCATGACTTTTCTTTCTTTAACAGCATGGCTTTTCTTTTTTATTTCTTCTCTTCAACAAAATACCATGACTGCTCCATACACACCATATAAATTATCCGCAATTCCATAAAAAGTAACTCAATTAACTATTATTTCAACACACACATCCCAAATGGGTCTATCTTCAATTCCATCAAAAATGACAAAATTAACAATTATTTCAACACAAACACAAAATGGGTCATCTTTCATTTCATCGAAAGAGCAAAATTAACAATTATTTCTACAATTAGTGCAATAGCTAAAATACAATTTGCAAAAATATTGAGATGGTTTACCATTTTGAGGACAAATTACAGATGTAGAATCCATGTTGCCATGAACTTGGCATTTGTATCCTAACATTAGTTTTACTGTAAGAAAACCAAAAGCATAAAACACTTGCCGGAAAACTGAAAATAATGACTATACAGGAACAAATATATCATGTTTAAGAGGAATTTCAACTACCATAAACACCAAGAAAAAGCAAACTAGTTACACCAGAAAACTTCTAAGCAGCTCAATTTTATCCAATATCCAATACGCAATACCAAATTAAGATTACAAAATGACAATTAGCGACCCAACTAAAGAACTCTGAAGCAATTATCTGGAAATAGAATAAAGCTAGCATTTTTCGTTGTCGATATAGAGTTTGAACAACCTAATTGAACAACTGGATCGTCTCACCCGACCCATCGGACAAATCCTTCAATGTCGACGAATTTCCCATATGCCCATCACCAAATCTTTAAGAAGAGAAAACTGGTGAAGACACTTGCAAGAAAGCAAATTGGGTCTTGGTTTGTGTTGCAAATGTGGGTCTTTAATATATATATATATATATTAAAGAATAATAATTAATTTTTTTATATAAAAATATAATATTACGTGGAAATTACGTGACATTACATGGCAAGAGCGTGTTGCTCACTTTCCATTACACATCTGGGTGCCAATTTTTGAAGGTAATTATTCCACTTTAAAATAGTTCAGGGGGGGTCATAAAACCTCCGCAAAGTAGAAGTGTCTAGTTAGGATTTGGGATAAAGATTGGGGAGGCTTTTGACCATTTTCTCAGTAAGCAAACAATCCAGCTTCCATTCTGGCATAGTCTCATAACAATCCAGCTTCCATTCTGGCATAGACTCATACTCAGCCTTTGTGTATTTTGGGTAATGCAATGGCATTTGAAAGCCAATATCCTCCCACAACCATTTGATCGTGCCATCGACTCCATATTTCTGCATGACATCCTATTATTTTCGATCCCAACATATCCTGCTCTGCCATTTGATCGTGCCATCGACTCCACACCAACACCACTCATTTTTCTATATGTAATTAGAATATATGCTTCAGCTCGTAATGTAATAAGAATAAGGTTTGTGTATTTATAGAGCTAAAAAAGGAAGGGTTAGTTAAGAAAATTAACCAATGACATTCTCAAGGTAAGTGCGTGGTGTTTTTTGTTATTTTAGTGGTGATCTATTTTTGATAATACTGAAGGATTTTATGTTGTTTTTCGATATGATTTATGGGGTTGAATACAAAGAAAAGGGTAAACCAACTTGACCCAAGTGGCCAAGTGTTGGTGTATTCCATTATTAGGATTAGGAAATATGTATGGGATTATAATTAACAAATTATTAAGGAGAAAACGATTGTAATTTGTTTTATTTGTTAATTTCATGTACTATATTTTGTTGTTGTTGTGTCTTTTTTTTTTTTTTTTGCGAAAAGAGCCGTATAACTAAAAGAACATGTGTAATTGATCATAAAATCGATCTTGAGCAAGAATTATAACCTATTTGGTCAAGCTTCCAAATCTGCTTATTCAAAAAATATTTTTTTGTCATAAAGTCCTTTTTGTAAAAGTACCTTCGAATAGTAGCAATTCGTTTGATTAATCAATTTAAAAATAACTTTTACCAATGTCATAACTGTAATTTGCATTTGGCCAAAATTCCAGAAGTCCTTTTAGGGAATAAACTATATTTTGCTATTTCATCTGGTTAAAAAAGAATGGTCTAATTTGACTTGTCACGAAATTTAAGAAAGTATAAGAGTTTTAAATTTTGTGATCCTAAATTAAAGTTATGTCAAATGTACTAAAATATCATTTAATCTTATGATCTTAAACATGTCATATGAAAAGTTGAAATTAAGGTATTGCCAGGAATGAAAAAAATGAAAAAGAAAATCATTCCTTTTGAAACGAATTAAAAAGGAAAGTAGATAATTCTTTTTGAAATAGAGGGAGTACCAAAAAACAATTTCTACTACAACTCAAAAACACTTATTTTTTCTCTAAAAGCTTAGTCAAACACAACAATCTTGTAAAATTATTAATTTAATTTTTTAAAAGATATTGTTGACCTCTCAAAAGTTCGGCCAAACAAGCTATTATTTTGAGTCCTCTTTTGTGATTATCTCGGATTTATTTTTGCTAAACATCATTTGATGGGACATAGGTTTGTTGATATATGCAAGTTCAAACGTTGTTTCCTCCCCTTATTATCAAAATTCTAAGGGAAACTTCTGACCCGCTAGCTGATAAAATAGATGACAATTCAGTAAGTTAATTAGATGAGGACTTTTTTGCTTTACATAAGCATCTAACAACGACATCTATGTGCAAATATTGTTAACATGTTAGTCTCGAAAAATAATACCTGCCCTCGCGCGATGTTATGGTCGGTCGGAAAGTGGTGCACAGAATTTTTGCACAAGCGATCTAGTCAATTATCATAATAGTTGACCTAGATATAAAATTATGTTATATAACATATTATTTTTAGAAAAATATATTTACATACATACTCCCTTTGTACCATTTTACTCGTCTCAATTTGACATTGCACATTGATTAAGAAAAACAATTAATAACAAGACTATTTTACCATATTATCACTATTAAATGATATTTACATTTTAACTTAAAAAAAAAATTAATATTAAGGGTAAAAAAGGAAAAAAAATTATCTTATTTTGATTAATGAAAAATAATAAGTAAAATGAGAAATTAAATTAGAAAATTTGGGATGAGTAAAATGGGACGGAGGAAGTATATAAGGAAAAGTTACAAACATTTGAAGGAGAGTCTCAACCACTAATTAAATCAAATTTCATATCAACACTAATGGCTACAATGAATATCATGATATAAAATATATAAAAGTAACAAAAGTATGCAAAATCGAAAGGGTAAAAGTTTCCTCTTATCATCCATTTTTGCTAAGGGCTATTTATAGCCAAAACACAAAAATCAATAACTTTCCAAAACGAAGGGGTGGGGAATTACATCAATTTTGGGCTTTGTTAAGGTGGACACATGGACATCCATTTTGACATATGGAATTCATGTGTCTTCATAACATTTCTCCTTGAATGTTTATGTAAAGAAAAATTTTCTGAATACGTATTTGAGTGTTGCCTCATTAAAAACCTTTTCAGAAAAAATCCAGTGAGATAAAAATCTTGATTAAGGAAAAAAGAGTACAACACATATTCTCACTCCCACTAATGAAGACCCTGATTCAACTAGTTGATTCTTCACATTTCAATCTTGTGTACTATCTTCTTAAAGGTTGAAGTTGATAAAGATTTGGTGAACAAATCTGATGGATTTTCACTTGAATGGATTTGTTGTACATCAATATCGTCATTCTTCTAGAGATCATGTGTGAAGAAGAACTTTGGTGAGATGTGTTTCGTTTTATCTCCCTTTATAAAACCTTCTTTTAATTGAGCTATGCATGCTGCATTGTCTTCAAATATGACCGTGGGTACCTTGATATCGATTTTTAGGCCATATCTCTCTTTGATGGAGTGTACCACTGATCTCAACCATATGCATTCTCTACTTGTTTCATGGATCTCTATTACATCAACATGATTAGAAGAAGTGGCAATGATAGACTACTTTGTAGATCACCATGATATAGTAGTATCTTTGTATGTAAACACATAGCCTGTTTGAGATCTTTCTTTATGTGGTTCAGATAAATAACCTGTAGCTGCATAACTAACAAGATCTAAATTATCTTTGTTAGTATAAAATAGATTCATATCAATAGGCCCCTTTAGATATCACAATATATGCTTACCTCTTTTTCAATGTCTACATGAAAGAAAACTGTACCTGGCTAGCAAATTAACATAATGGGAAATATGAAGCCTTGTGCTATTAGCAAAATACATAAGTGTACCAATAGCATTGAGATATAGTACTTCAGGACAAAAAATCTCTTCACCCTCTTCTGGAGGTCGGAATGAATCTTTACTCACTTCAAGTGATTGAACAATCATTAGATTATTTAATAAATGTGCTTTGTCCAAGTAAAATTATTTCAAGACATTCTCAGTATAGGTAAATTGGTGGATGAAGATCCTGTCTGCTGAATATTCAATCTGCAGACCAAGATAAAACTTTGTCTTTCCAAGATCTTTCATTTTGAATTCTTTCTTTAGCTATTCAATTGTCTTTTGGACCTCTTCTAGAGTTTCAATGAGATTTATGTCATCCACATAAACAACGAGTATAACAAACTCTGATATTGTTTTCTTAATGAAAATATAAGGATAAATAACATCATCTATGTAACCCTCGTTTATCAAGTACTTACTAAGGCGATTATACTGTATACGCCCTGATTGTTTTAGATCGTATAACGATCTTTGTAATCTGATTAAAAATAATTTTTGAGACTTTTGAACTCTATGCTTCAGGTATCTTTAATCCTTCTGGGATTCTCATCTAAATTTTATTATCAAGTGAACCATTCAATATTAAATACATAACATCTAGTGTCAGGACTGCAGCCACAATAAAGCTTATGCTTACCAAGAAGCATATTCAACTTGATAATTATTTCTACGTCAGCATGCTTAAATAAACGTAGAATTCAGATCCTCATAATATTATACAATATTGCACACTATTGTACTAAAGATATTGTTGACAATATATCATTTGTATCAGTTCATATTACGACATAACTCATTGAGATCTCATCACATTATTATTTTCAGGTACCTGAACCTCTTCTGGAGGTTTCACGAAGCGTTATGTCGTCGCTCTTCAAGAGCATATTGCCTATTTATTATGACCATTTGCTCCATTTTTTTAAGGATTATTTTATTTAGAACTGTTTGATCTACCATGCTTCATGCATGCTATAGACCTTGTCCTTCAGGGACACATAGTAGGAGCATCTGCAGCTAAACATAAAATCAATTTTGGATCAGCAAATGCTTCTGGCATTTGACTAGAATTATCTTTTAAATGAGGATCATACTAACGATAATTCACAACATATTTCTTAGCTGATTATTATCTCCCCCTTATGTTATGAAAACTAACATATATTCCAATCTACTTTGGAGAATTCATCTTTGTGAATCATGGTATATCTATTAATTACATACCGCACGTCAAAAAGCTATTAGATGGAAAGCATATGCTTCCTGACCCTGAACCAACTGAGAGGGAAGAATTGATCATAATTTATTGGTCTAATGCACACAAGTGCTATTGTATGCAATATATATATATATATATATATATATATATATATATATATATATTTCAGACCAATACCTTTTATTTTTGTTCTCATAAGCAATGATTTAGCTATTTATATGAGGCATTCAATGCTAAACCAACTTTAATATAATCAGCATTATCAAGATCAATTGTCTTGATTACGTTATATAAAAATTATGCTCTTGACTCAATTTAATTGAGAAGGCAACTTTATGAAAGTCAAACTGCAGGTTCACAATAAACGTACATGTGACCATCTTATGGATGCATCATATCAAATGAAGGATGAATGGGCCCTTATTCACCTTTTACATTTTTCAGAATTTAGGAAATTCAGTGCCAACATTAGCTGGTTCAATTAACTTATCATGAGAACAAGTAATAGTTCTTGAAGAATCTTCTAGTTCTTCATTATATGTCTAAAACTCAATATGCTCATCTTCAGGATGACAAAATCATTCACGCAATAAAGAAAATTATTTAAACT
>NC_061115.1:146141972-146181431 GCF_002878395.1 Capsicum annuum | reverse complement strand
CTTATCATGAGAACAAGTAATAGTTCTTGAAGAATCTTCTAGTTCTTCATTATATGTCTAAAACTCAATATGCTCATCTTCAGGATGACAAAATCATTCACGCAATAAATAAAACTAGTAAACTCTAAATTTATCATGGCATGAGTTATTTACTAGAGTAAAAGGTCTACTACTTCGAGAGTAGTTTGCAAGATTTTACTATTGCACAATCTTACTACTTTGGGAGTAAATATCAGATTTACTACTTCAGAAGTAAATATCAGATTTACTACTCCAGGAGTAAATTTCAAGGTTCTATCATTTCAGGAGTAGATTTAAGATAAATTTCAAACTTACTACTTCGGGAGTAAATTTCAGAATAATTTATTCTGATCCATCTGAATGTGATTTTCACAGTCAAGTGTACATTTATATACCTTACTAAATATCACATTCACCTCAGGGAATGGATCTGTAATTGTAATATTTATAAAAAAATTCTCATTCCTTGAGAATGAAAGATAATTAACAATTTATCAAAAGTTTTCATTCTTCGAGAATGAAATATAATTATTACAACGTGCCTTAAGCATATCAAACTATAATACCTTAGGACTTCTGTCAATATTTGCTGCTTCAGAAGCAAATCCAGGTATACATATAGCTGTAGAGAATTTTGTCTATCATTATCTTTAATTTCAGTTTTACTACTTCAGGAGTAATTTTCTGATTTCTTACTTCAGGAGTATTCATATATTCTTCAAGATGAAAACATAAACAATGTAAACATTATAATATTACTAGCACATAACGTATTACACAAACTTTAGCAATTTACAAGATTAGTGAGATACTATTAACAAAAACATAAACTAATACAACTAAACAGGAAAGTAAAGCAATCATAATTTTTCATATTCATCATCTACAGAATGATTAACATATCCTTTGGGGATTGTAAAGAAATTTGAGGCATCTAAATTCATGGGCTTAATATTATCTTCAAAGATAAAGTTTGTCTTAACGTCATTATCTGTTTTCTTAAGGCATGCCTGATAGAGCTTTACCAGATGCTTTGGCGTGCGACAGATACGCGACCAGTGTCCCTTTGCTCCACACTGACAACATCTATTTTCAGTGTTCGTCCTTGGCACTACTTCAGTAGTTTTACCCTTCTTTTTACATTGCTGGTATTGAGAGTCATTGTTTAGTGCAAGATGATCACCCTGATTAAAATATCTACCTCTTTTATGACCACGACCACGACTGGGGTCAGGGATTCTTTCATGCTTGGTTTGGTGAAAATGTGCAATATTCACTTCAGAGAATGGAGCAGTACCAGGAAGTCGACTTTCATGATTTCTCATTAAAAGCTCATTATATTGTTCAGCGACAAGAAGATGAGCAATCAATTCAGAATACTTTTTAAATCCCATTTTTCGATACTGCTGCTGCAGGAGCATACTCAAATGCGGAAAAAGTAGAGAATGTTTTCTCTAACATGTCGTGATCAGTTATATTTTCTCCGCATAAATTCAATTGCGATTTAATTCTAAACATCGCAGAATTATAATCAGTTATATTTTTAAAGTCCTGTAACCTCAAATGAGTCTGCTCATAATGTGCCTATGGAAGGACAACACCATCTTCGGGTGGTCGTATCTTTCTTTTAAATTATTCGACAATATAAGTGGATCCTTAATTGTGAGGTATTTTATTTTCAAACTTTCATCAAGATGATGATGGATAAATATCATGGCCTTTGCCTTATCTTGATTTGATGCCTGATGTTTATTTTTTATGGTGTCTGCCAGACCCATCACATCTAAATGTATTTCGGCATTCAGTGCCTAGGACATGTAAGTTTTGCCCGATATATCTAAGGCAACAAATTTACATTTGAATATATTTAACATTATTTAAGAAAAATAAATACTTATCTTTATTATCTGTATTTGCTCAAAATGATAAAAACTCGTATTAATAATGGGTTATAAAATATATAAAAGTAACAAAAGTATGCAAAATGGAATATGTAAAAGTTTCCTCTTATCATCCATTTTTTATCAGGGCTATTTATAGCCAAAACACAAAAATCAATAACTTTCCAAAATGAAAGGATGGGGGATTACATCAATTTTGGGCTTTGTTAAGGTGGACACATAGACATCCATTTTGACAAATGGAATCCATGTGTCTTTATAACATATCAAGGAATTAGGAGCAGTAACGCAGCACAAGTGGATATACTTCAATAGTGTATTGAATGCAAGCAAAACGTAGATGATATATACTCTCATATATTATACGCCACAAATCTTCTTAATGGGGACAACCAAAACGTACTGCAATTAAATTCTCGAAAGCATTAATGGGCGGTTCGTAGCAAGTTTGGAGATGACTTACATAGCTATTAAATCTTACATAGTTAATTTTATGTTTGACAGTTAGTTAGGAGGTAAGTTATTTATGTAATAAAATTTATAGTGTTTGATTTGCTATTTACAAACTCGAATAACTAATATATATATAAGTTAAGAGAAAATTTACGTATTATTTTAACAATAATAAAATATGAAATAACTAATACATAAATAACTATACTCTACATTATATAATTTATTGATTGTTTTACTAATTCATATATTACTAATATTAGAATAACTGTATCCAGACACCTAAATGTTGACAACATTGTTGTGTATATTTATTCAAAATAAATATAATTTAGGGCAATCAACTCCTACGTCCTAAATTTGTGATGATATCACTAAAGACGGCATGCTTAGGCGGTACCTGCTGGCTTAGCATATTTCCAAGTCCACACATGGTGGTGACGTTGCATACCATTGTCATTTGTCGGTCGAGGATGGCCTCTTGATGTTTTTAACACGGATTACATTAATTTGTGGTGGTTTTTAACACGGATTACATTAATTTGTGGTGGTCTTTAATTTTGGTTCTCAATTTTAATGGGTTTTACTGCGACATACGACATAACTTGTTAAGCTTTTTAATTTACAACATAATTTGTTAGATATTATTTTTCTTCATATATTTGACATAATTTATGAGATATTATGATACAAACATATAAATTTATACCGTGAGAAGTTATTCATTATTTCAGTGTCGGAGGACATAATTTGTTATGCCTTTTAAAACATAACTTGTGGAATATTATGATATAAAAATATGAACTTATGTCCCATAAAAAAAATTATTTGTTATTTCAATATTAGGAATATTTCCGGCCACTTATATCTATATATATAATCTATATCTATATCTATAATCTATAATATATTAAAAGGGTGAAGGTTTTTAAAAAGTGATTTGAACTTTTTGTCATTTATTAAAAGATATTCCTTTAGACAAAGTTGACTTTTCATTATTTTTTTAATTTATTATTTAATTATTTTTATTATATTAACTAGACTCCTAAAATATATGGGACTCCTAAAATATATGAAAGGAGAATCAATTAATATTTTCCTTTGTAGTGATCAATTAGAAAAATACTCCTAAAATAGGATAGAAAAATATTCCTAAAATAGAAAATACTTCTATAAATATTGAGGTGCACGTTAAACTACCGAAGAAATCGATTTACTTAAGTTTTGTGATCACTATTGTATTCTTTTGTTGTAGTTTATAGGTAGTAGATGAATTTACAGGTGGTAGACAAATGTCGATCGGCTTTGAGGATTTTTTTTAGGTAATGGTTAAGTTTAATTATATTATTTTTATATCTCTGTTTTGAGAATTTTTTTGTGTAAAGGTAAAGTTTAATTGTATTATTTTGATATTAGTTTACAGGTGGTAGATGAGTGTCAGACAGCTTTGAGGAAATTTTTATGTAAGGATTAGATTTAATAATATTATTCTGATGTCTCTATCATCGTATGGTTTTGTTGCAGTTTACAGGTGGTAGATGAATGTCGATCGACTTTGATAATTATTTTTGGTAAATGTTAGGTTTAAATAAATAAATTCTCTAAAAAATGTTGAATTTAATTATTGTATTCATTTTTATTATTTAAACAAATATCCTATTTAGTGTAACATTTGAACTTAATAAATAAGGTACATGCACGAGGTGTACACCTAAACTAGTATTAGTTAAAATGCGGAAGGGCAAAAACTAAAGAAAGAACACATATTTAAGGAGCAAAGATTGAGCACCACCTCAAATAGGTATTTTTGCGGATGACCCTGGGCTCTTTGCATGTGGATACTTGGTTAGTTTTATGCATTGTAGATATAAAAAGTATTTGAGAAATTATGCGAAATGTCCCTACATTCAAAGAAATTACTCAAATAATCCAAATTTTATAAAGGCATAGTAAATAGACGCAAACTGTAATACTCAGCTTTTGGACTGTAAAATTTTTTCGTGTGATTGTGCTTACTGTCTGCACTACGACTCAGGTGACGAGTCATATTCTGTCTTCACAAGTTGTATAGTGTAGGTCGTAGTCCGGCTAGCAAGATGGTCCTTCGACTGTGGTTACGACTTATCCCTCAAGAGTCCTAAGGCCTGGTCACGAGTCGTAGGATGTGACTCGTAATCATACCAATGACGGTGCCCAAACTCTCTGCTTAGGCTACAAGTCCAGAAAACGACTCGTATTCAGTCATTACAAGTTATCACCTGACCCATGACAACTGGAGTTATTTTCTTGCACTTTCATTTAGGAGTACTTTGGTCATTTTTCTCACGTTACACTTGAAACCCCCAAACCTAAAACATTTAAGGAATCTTATTTTCACCACTTATCAAATCATAAACTACTCTTTTCTCTCTCAAATTCCCAAATCAAGAACAAAGGTAGAGTTTCTAAGAATTGAGCACCTAGGGTTCAAATTATGGTCTCCTCCTCAAATCTCTTGGTGTTTTCAGGCATGTATCTCTTCATTAACTTATTTTTTCATAAAAGCATGTGTTTAATCATTGTTTATGTGATTTTAAATTGTGGATTTTGAATGATAGGTTGAGGGTTTTGAATGGTTGTTACTTGATTGGTTTTCCCATGGTTTGAAATTGTTATTTATGCTTTAACTTGTTATTTTTGCACTAATTCGATGCATAAGCATGGTAGATGGGATGGGGGTCGTGACATTCTCCCAAAATTATGATTTTTGGTTTGAAATTAGTATTAACCTCAACCCACTTACATAATTGATTTTGAAATATGGACAATTACATGAAACTGCTTACTTTACTAAACTATTACATTGCATTAATGGTTAAATCGATACAAATGATTTTGGAATGCCTTGGTGGCCATGGATTGGTTTCTAAATTGGAACTTTAGAGTTTATTTGGCTAATTGGTTGGAATGGCATAACGGAATTGACTTGCAAGTTCAATTAGTATAACAATGCCATTCTGTAAATGCCTTAATGGATGACTCCTTGGTTTAATGAATGAGTTATGTGCAAATATTTTAATTTAGGCTTAAAGGGGATTATGTAGCTCGCTGTAGAAGGAGGAGGTCCCGGGGGGACCGATACTGAAAACCACGTTTGCCTGCGTGGGGGTCTTGGTGATCGTGTGCATAGTTTACACTATATATATATATATATATATATATATATATATATATGTATGCATGTATGTGTATATATATATATGTATGCATGTATGTATGTATAAATAAATACATATACTAGTGTCCTTGACCCTTGCTACGCCCAGACCCAAACTACATTAATATTTATATTTGTAATTTTTTTTGTTTTTTGCTATATTTGTTTTTTGTCTGTTTTGTACCGTCATATTAGTTAATGGTATAGTTCAATTATTTTTTAATATTTTTAAAATGTTAAATTATATATTTGTTTCACTTTTTTGTCCTATTTTCTTAGTTCGTTTAAATTTTTTTTTTCTTTTCTTTCTTGGGTTAATTTGAACCTTTCACGTGACATTTTTAAGTTAACAAGATTAACAGATATCTTGGTCCTTTTTGCATATTTTTAATAAGACCACAAAATTCATAAATATTTGTTACTTTTTCTTTAACATTGTGCTAATTCAAAATCAAACAAAAAAAATTTAAACGGGGGGAGTAAAAGTTTTTATAAGTTAAAAACAACATTTTTCTTATTGTATATTTTAGTTTTCTTTTAATTTTCAAACAAATTCACACACTAAAATTTTCCTCATTTTTATTTTTTTCTCAATTAAACTTTATATTGGCTAACATACTTTTGAAAAAATAATACAATATTTGATTAATATAAAAATCTTTAATGCTACAAACTATTGTATGATTTATGAATAAAAGTAGTATATAAATTAAATAATTAAAAGTCTAACTCAATAAAATAATTTTTGTAGATGTTTCTTCAATGGGTGAAACCTTACAAGATTATTAGGGAAAGCTAAAAGGTGGTTGAATGCGGAGTCGGCCAATTCAATCGCATCATGGGATGACTTATCCAGAAAGTTCCTCATTAGATTCTTTCCATTTGATAAGACTGCGAGGCTTCATAGTGAGATAGTGAGTTTTAAACAGAAGCCAGATAAAAACCTCTATCATGTTTGGGAGTGCTTTAAGGCTCTTTTTTGGGATTTTCCACACCATCAACAGTCTAACGAGGTACTTGCTCAGACTTTTATAGAAATAGTTAATCACAATACGAAGATTTTGCTAGATTCAGCCGCAGGTGGTCAAGCGCTAGAGTTGACTTATGATGAGCTGTACACATTGTTGAACTACATAGCACAAGGAAATCCTGAATGGCATTCAAATTCTAGAAGTGCCATGAAAAGATTTATGGGTGTATTGGAGGTATACCAGTTCACTGAACTGCCTTATAAGCTCAGCGCGCAGCATTACAAAATATGATAAACACTCAGTTCAGCAGCCTAAAATTGGGAGCAGCACAACCTGCAGCCACAGTTAATGCCATCCAACAAGCTGTAGGTTGGTGTGAAGTGTGCGAAAATAGTGGCCACTTAGCAGCTATGTGTGCGTCCAATCCAGAATCAGTAATGTATATAGGTAATGTTCAAAGGTCAAATTATGGTAATGCCTACAACATAAAGTGTCAGACTCAGCCATGGAATGCTTCACACCCACAGACCAAAATAAATCAGTCAATTAGCAACATGGAAGAGATATTGAAACAACGTCTAGCTAGTCAGACACAGACGATGCAAACTTGTAACTTGCAAATTTCCTTGGGATCTGTACCTTGTATACCATTCCATTTCAGGGGTAGATCAGGAAGCACTTAGACTGAGGATTTTACCCTTCTCACTTATAGGAGAAGCATCTTTATGGTTGGGGGAATTGCCAAGAGGCTCTATCACAACTTGGAACGAGTTGCATAAACAATTCTTAAGTAGGCTCCTTCCTCCATCAAGGATGTTGCAACTTAAGGGCGAGATTTATAATTTCACGCAGCTACAGTCCGAGTCCATGTATGAGGCTTGGTTTAGGTTTAAAAAGAAGCTGAACATGGTGCCAAGTCATCAGTTTATAGGGAAGACCTTATGAGAGATATTTTTCAGAGCCCTGATCATCAGCTCCAGAGCCATGGCAGACACCATTTCTGGAAGAGCGCTTATGAGATTATGATGGGAGGTATCTTCGGAGATGTTACATTGGATTTAACTCACTAACCGAGGGTGGAAAACTCGAGAGCCTGAGAAAGGATCTGGTACTTATGCTATTGGTGCCTCCTGCGACCAGAAAGTAACTGATGATTTAGTGGCACAAGAAATTGCGTTATTAAAGACTGATTTAGGGGTGCTAGTGAAGCAATTTGCAGCGGCCAATTCTGAGAAAGTGAATACAGTAGCAGCTCAGGGGACAGCTTCCAAAGCATATGAATCAGTATTAGAAGAGGAAGCTAACTATCTAGATCATCGAATAGCGGGTTTCCGAGCCCAAGGGCAAGGGAACCATGGTCAGAACTATTATGATAGATACAGAGACCATAACAGAAAGCGAGATGGTGACTGGAGAAAGAAGGATGATTACAAAGAGAAGGGAGATAGGTACATTCCACCTAGTGGACGTGATGCAAAATCCAGAATGGAAGAGATGCTGGCTAAATTGTTGAAGGTTCAGGAAAATCAAGAGACTAGTCTTTAGGAAATTAAGGTTGATACTCCAGGGTTGACCTAGAAGGTCGAGTCACATGCCTCTGCTATCAAGCAGTTGGAGCCCCAGTTTGGATAGATGTCAGCCACTCCAAACCAGAGGAAGCCAGGTACCCTTTCAAGCAATACAGTGCAAAATCTGAGAAATGATGGTCATGTACTTGCTATTACTACAAGGAGTGGTATCACTACTATGGATCCCCCACTGCCTACTACAAAAGTTTTCGATGATGAGGCATCTGTTGCTGAGTCTGAGAAGGTAACAAGTGATACAGGTATAGTTCCTAAAGATAAATGTAAGGGTCCAATCATTAAGCAGGAAGTCAGAAAAATTTTGAGACCGCCCCACCTTATCCCCAGAGATTGAGGTAGAAGAAAGAGGAAGGTAAGTTCAAGCAATTCATTGAGATTCTAAAATAATTGAGCTTGAACATACCTCTTCTTGAGGCATCAGAGTAGATGCCTAGCTACACCAAGTTTATGAAGCAGTTAGTCACAAGGAAGAAAGAGCAACTATTGAGGATATTGAGGGTGTGCACCACTTCCGTGCAGTCACTAGGGGTGTACATAGGTCGGGTTGGTTTAGATTTTATTAAAAAAACAAACAAACCAATCATATCGATTTATTAAAATTATAAACCAAATCAAACCAACATAAAATTGATTTTTCGATTTAGGTTTTAGTCGGTTTTTTCATGTTTCTCAATTTTTTCGATTTTTTTCAAATTTTTTTATAATCTTTAGTTTTTACAATTAAATTGTGATCGAAGACTAGATCAAATATGTTTTCACTCATGTGCTAATGAAAAACCATAATTATGGAAAAATGAGCGGAAACTCTCTTGAAACTAAAAAGTGAGATGAAGAGTGAAAAGTTTAGGTGTTAAGTTTATATTGGATTTTCGATCATTTAATTAGCAATTAATGGACAAATATTACAACTTAAAGGCCCAAATATAAATATATACAGGGCAAAATTCAGAAATAGCATACTTATCCCCTTAATTATGAGTTTCATAGCAACAGTTTCATAATTACATAATATAGCAAGTTGTATATTGTATTTTTGCAAACTGTTGCTACAAAAATACAAATACATATGATTTTTACTACCCTTATGATGATATGTATTTTGTATTTTTGCAAACTGTTGCTACAAAAATACAAATATATACAAATACATATGCTACAAAATGTAATTTGATAAAAGTGTTGCTAGTTTTTGTAATTTAATACTTAAGTATGCTACTTTATGGGCAAAATTTAGAAATAGCATACTTATCCCCTTAATTATGAGTTTCATAGCAACAGTTTCATAATTACATAATAGTAAGTTGTATTTTGTATTTTTGCAAACTGCTACTACAAAAATAAAAATACATATGATTTCTACTGTCCTCATGATCGATATGTATTTTGTATTTTTGTAAACTGTTGCTACAAAAATACAAATACATACAATACATATGCTATAAAATATAATTGATAAAAGGGTTGTTATTTTTTGTAATTTAATACTTAAGAATGCTACTTTATGTATTTTATATATCTATATCTACTTTCAAATTATTAAAAATTACTAAAACTAGTTGAAAAAGTATTTAAAAAATAAATTATAATTAATATTTTATGTATAAAAAAATTCAAATATTATATATATATATATATATATATATTATGTCGGTTTGATTTGGTTTTGGTTTGACTTTTTTTTTGTTAACACAAAACCAAACCAAGAATGGTCGGTTTTTTTCTAACGCCAAACCAATCAAACCAAACCATAAGTCGGTTTTTTTCTCGGTTTGGTTTGGTTCGTCTGTTCGATTTGAATTGAAGGTTTTGTCTACACACCCCTAGCAGTCACGACTAGGTCTTTGGCGCAGAAAAAAGGTGATCCCAAAGTGTTCACTATACCATGCACTAGTTGGACATCCAAATTTGCTCGAGCCTTATGTGACTTGGGGACCAACATTAATCTGATGTCGCTGGCCGTATTTAAGCAAATAGGCTTGAACCCTCTAGAACCAACTTTGATGCAACTATTGGTGGCTGACTGCACAATGAAGAAGCTTGTGGGAATCTCATTTTATGTGATCATGAGAGTGGCACATTCATGTTTCCGACTAACTTTGTCATCTTAGACTTTAAAGTTGACACCGAGATGCTCGTTATTTTGGGAAGACCATTTATTGGCCATGGGTAGAGCTATGGTTGACATGGAAAAAGGTAAGCTAAAATTTATAGTCAACTGTGAGTAGGCGACATTAAACATCTGAAAGTTAATGAAGCAGCCAACCGATATGATGGTAGTGTCAGTGATTGATTATATTGATGACCTTGAAGGATATTTTTATGGGCATCTTGATGAATTCTGAGTAATCATTATACCCGCGTCGTGCCGCGATGTAAATCAAGTGTTGCATGGAAGGTAACCCATGGGCTTATTGGTGAAGTCTGAGTAACCAACATAGACACATCGTGTCACGATGTTAAATCAAGTGCTGAGTGGGAGGCAACTCACTGTATTTTAATGTTCACATTTTTGTTGTTTTTATTTTTGTAGGTTTTTAGCTTTTGAACCTTACTCTAAATACGATAAACATTGCTACATTCATCGATTTTAAGGTAAGGGGATGATGTGATTAGCCCATCATGGTCACAAGTCCCATACGGTAAGTTGAGTAACAAGTTGAAAAGTTGAAATTTTGAGGATAAAAAATAGTAAGTTATGGACTTTGGCACCTAATTTCACTTTTGGGACACAAAACCTAGGTTACGAAACCATACGTATCTGGAAAAATGTCAACACGCCAAGTTTGGATTGCAGAAAAATGGGACAAAATTTTTGGCCCGATATCTGCGCCCAGCACCTGCGGGCCATAGGTACTACCTGCGCTCAAGACCCAACTGTGGGTACAGGGCGTGGGTACGTACCGCGAGTAGGGTTAGTTTTGGGCCCACTTTTTATTTAAAATTTTGGGCCCACCAATATTTTAATATGACCTAAAACAACCCCCACCTATATAAAAACATTCTTACCCTCATTCTAACTCATTCAAATCCTCAAAACTTCACTTTTCTCTTTGAATTCAAACTTCCCACTTAAAACACCAACTAACTCCACACTTAAGAAAAGGCTAATTTGACACTTGTTTAAGATACCAACTTGTCCCAACACACTAAAAATAAGTTTCAACCTTGTTTTGCTTGAGTTCTTTATTATTCTTAGCTGGATTTTCATATAAGAGGTAACTTTCTTGGCCCCTATTGGTTATATATTGGTTTATCTACTATTGAAATAAGTTGATATGTGTATTTAATTGCAAAATATATAGAAATCATCATGCTTGTATGAGGGGGCCTTTAAATAGCCTAAAATCTTAGTGTAGAGCCTTGTTTTGAATTAAAATTTCAAGTTTAGGTCCTAACTAAAAGTTGAACTTGAATGAATGAAAGTAATACCATGAGTTGAACATGTTTGTTTGCTTTGAAATGCATGATTCTTGATTAGTGCATATACATTGGACTTGTTGGGATTTCAAATAGGTTATAAGGATGTGATAATTGAGGAAAATTCAAACATTTTGAATTTTGAGTTTTTCAACTTTTGCTACCCCTCACTTTTTTGAAAACTGACAGTTCATTTTTCAAGTTCATATGGCACCTAAAACGGTGAAGAAAATGATGGCTGGTACTTTAAGGAGATGGGAAGAGTCTCCCGAGCCTAGTGGTTCAATAGAGAAGTATCCAAGACAGCGACGTAGAGACACTGCCACTGGGGTTACACATAGAGTAACGAGAGGACAAACTCGCTAGGCTTCTCAAGTAGCTGCAGCTCAGTAGAGGATAAAGTCTCCATGGATATCACCCCAAACACTCCTCCACCTGATAATGATGATGAGACAAAGTCTGAGGCTCCACCACAGCTTGCTCAGGACACCCCAGTCTGAGGAGGGGTCCCAGGATTATTTTAAGAAGGTTGAGCAGGAGCAGTCATCAACGGTACCCCAATTTGAGGAAGGTACATCACAGGCTTCCCATGATGCACAGCAAGAGCAGACACCCGCACCTGCCGCAGATGCACCTCTCGAGAAGCGACATCCGAGGTGGTGTGTAAATGGGATACGACATATATATGAGCTTGATAGACTTGTTTGGGAGCTAGGAAGGCCTACCGAGAGGAGCATCATATCAAATTATCGGGGCTAGAGCGGTTACCACAGCTACGGGCAACATTTGACAAATATCAGTTACAGTGGATAACTAGGACACTAAGTTCATACAAACTAGCTATGGTGAGTGATTTGTATGCATCTTACAGAGCCACCATAGTCCTTCTCATGAGCCTTCATCCAGGCTTTATCAGATTTGCACGACAGCCACAGCTTGATCACATACTAGTCAGAGAGGTCAAAGTTAACATAAGAGAGGAGACTATCCACAGAATCATGTTTAGCCCAGCTTACATCACTCCTACATCTATAGTTGAGTGTGACCAGAGATTGAGGATCGCACGAGATCATCATATTATGCGGAATGTTGAGCACAGAGTATAGAGGGTTAAGATGTCTAGGTGGATAGACGGTTATATTTCACCACTAGGTGATGAGACCCAATGGATTGAGGGGAAAGCTGTGATCAAGTAGGGCTTGTTGACACTGGAGACCAAATTTTGGTAGTTGTTGATTAGATACTGCCTTCTACCCACTATTTCAGATAATACATTGATGTGGAAAGGAGCTGCACTAGTTTCCTGCTTGATGGCTGGTTATGATATTGATTTTGTTGCCATCCTATAGTATGAGCTACATGATCGAGCCTTTGTCGTGCTGACCAGCCTTCCAATTACTTATGATTTGGGACCAAGAAAGGTCACTTACATGATTTGCAGGATCCGGTTATGACAAAGGAGGAGGCCCTTAAAAAGGATAGACATAATTCTTTAGAGACTGCATTCGTAGATAGGCAGAGGTATGACGCTCTAGCAGCGGGTGCTTCATCCATTAGTGCATCGCCCTTACTATTGACTCCGCCAGCTTATATGCCCCTATCTGGGGATGCTCCTAACTTGGGCGCCTAGTGCGCCCTAGGTATGATCTCACTTCTTTACATTTTGTTTTGTTTTAGCGCATTAAGGATAGTGCATAGTTTTTAGTTGGGGCTGGGCATACCATGCCGCCACAAGTTTTTGTTGTGGTGCTTTTTTTACTGTCGGACGCGGTAAGGTTGTATAACCGGCTTGTCTAGGATAAGTATACGTTGTATTGCATTTTTTTCTTCTTTGTATTGTGTTGTTTTTGTGTAATTAGGAGAATTTTAAGTATTTAGGGCAGTAGTCACATTTTGACAGACTTTTGATGCCCCTTCAAAAATTTATGTTTTAGACCTGTGTTGATGTAGATATATGTGAACTTTATGGATCATGTTATGGCATTAGTATTAGTAACATAATAACCATTTGCAGACAATTGCATGAACTGGACAGGTAGTAGTTAGTGATATTGACTTTGTGTTATGTGTGAGTGAGATACCACCTAGTTCCTTTTTTATAAAGAATTCAAACCTGCTTGGTTAGTCTTTCCTAGGTTTAAGGATAGTCAGTTAGGAAAGGATCATAGGCCGTTTTTTATTTCAGTCCACTCTTAGCCTAAATGACCTTCCATGTGCGAATTATATCCCTTAATCCCTATTTTGAGATTTAAAGCCTATTTTTCTTATTTTCACCATTCACCTTCCTATTTATAGTACAAATGACCTATTTTGGCCCTGTTTCCCCTTGGACAATATGCACCTTAGCTCAGGCAAAATGCCTAAGTTGAGGGTGGCTATCATAGGGGTGTGTAGTGTAAAATAGGTATGAAGAAGGGTAAAGTAAGAAATAATTTAGTAGGGTTGGGTGTGTTATAAAAAAGAAAAAGTAAAAAAAAAAGGAAAAGAAAAGGAAAAATTGTGAAAAAAAAAAGAAAAAGAAAGAATAAAGAAACCACTCCCAACATGAATGCGCAACAAAAGAATAAAAGGGAGACATAAGGATGGATAAAAAAAGGAAATTGGCTAATAAGTGAGACCCCAAAGTTAGTGTTGTGTCACTTTAAAGGTCCATATATATCATACCAACTCCCAAGCCTACATTACAAGCCAAGAAAAGTCCTATAGTTATCCTAACTTGACTATCTGAATGCTAAGGTAAAGAAAATAAGGGCAAACCTATGGTATTTGACATACATAGACTGGAACTTCTTTATTGAGTGAGAGTGTCTCTTGACCATCCCTACATTGACATGTGTTATTTGATATGAGTGAGTGTGACATTCTTGTTGTGGAGGCACTTAAGTTATGTTGCTAGCCATTACTTGTTTCGGGTAGTGTAATTTGTACATATGAGTGGTTGTTTGTTCCTAATGTAATTGCCATACTTTGATTCCATTATGTCACACTGTTGTACTTCATGTTCATACACAGTTGATTTTTAAAAAAGATATAGGAGGGGATGTTGTGATTTGAACTAAATGTGATGACTGACTGCTTTGAATAACTTAGATTCTCTTAGTTAAGTGTCATTGTTTTGCCGTGTCTGTGTTGCATGAGGACATGCAAACATTCTAAGTTGAGAATGTTGATATGCTATAGAAATATAGTACTTTCGATGCTTAAAACAAGGAAAATATGCAGGTTTCTGACATATTTTTTGATAGATTTGATTTGTTTTAGGTATGTTCTACAGAAAACCATGTTTTGGAGGATAAGATCGTGAAAATGGTGAAAAAGATGTTTTTGGCCACTTTTGGAGCGATTATGGATGTTTGAGATGTTTTTCCTCTTGATCGTGATCAATGTATGTTCGAGAGTCGAAGAAGAGCTGAAAAACTGACTCCTAGCACCTACTAAGTTGACCTACGGACCGCATATACACCTACGGACCACATGTAGACAAAATGGGTGGCAGAAATCCCAAAATCCCGAAAGCTGACTTGCACGAAATTGTCCATCCACAACCTGCGGCCTGCACCCTGTTTCAGACGACAATTACTACCTACGCATGTGCCATACTGCAGGTACAGAGAGTAGGTGGCCAATGACCCGATTTTCTCCTATTTCATTCGGGATTTGTTTTTAGGGTTTTCTCTTATACTATAAATACACCTTATGTAATTTTTAGTAGGAGCTATGCACTTTTAACACTTAGAAACATATTTTAATTTCAAGATCCATCTTTGATATTGAGATTTCTCTGTATTGGCATTGATTTATTATTCAGTTTACGATTGTGGATTTTATTCATCTTATCATTGTAATAATGCAGTTAAAACAATTCAATAATATTTTTCTATTTTATTTTCTCACATGGTATCAGAGCTTCCACGATCTTGGTAAAGAATCAAAGAGTTTCCACTGCCGGCGGGCGGCTATAATCCATATATGCCGCCTAATTGGCCAATGATTATGTTAGCAAAAGTTGGGTCACTGACTCACTGTGTATCTTTCTAGTGACTATTTTCTCATATCTTTGCATAGTACCATACATCTGTCCGGTGACTACTTTTTCATATCTATTTTTCTTAGCACGGTGCTTCTTTTTGATGACTATTTTCTCATATCTGATTTGCGTAACACCGTGCATTTTTTCGGACTACTATCTCATATCTGAGTTGCATAGAATCATGCATCTTTCTGGTAACTCCTCAGATTTAATTTACATAGTTTCATACATCTTTCTGGTGACTCCTCATATCTTTTTCAGTAGGGTCGTGTCGTCATTCCGACCCTACTCATATAATTTCTATTTCTCAATAGGGTCGTGCCATCATTCCGACCCTATACATATTTCTCTTTTTCAGTAGGGTCGTGTCATCATTCCGACCCTACCCATATACTTTTTTTCCTTAGATTGTAGTCACTTTTCATCCATCAAATCTAATAATCCGACGTGTGAGCATGTTTCGGCTAAGTTTCTAGTGACTTTCATGTTCAAGATCTACTCGGCTCTTGATTTCGAGATGACCCGTATATTTTATACCAGTTTTCGACAATTTTCCAGCAACACATTGACTTTACGATAATATTTACTACTTTTCCAATCACTTTTTCAATTTGTTCCATTTCAATTGAGGTCTCCTAGACGTTCGAAGCAGTCCTTATTAGTTTTCTTGCAGATATCTTTACCAAGTCCCTCACCGATTCTCATATTAGTTACATCCATAACAAGCTTGGTACATATGTCTTCTATGCACCAGCTTGAGGGGGAGTGTTAGAATATGAGTAGGAATAGGAATAACATATAAAATCCTACTTGGAAAAGGATTGTAATATAGTGTCCTATTAGGAAAAGGATTGGAATGTATTGTCTATAAATAGGGCCTCAATGTAATAATGTAGTTACAACAATTCAATAATATTTTTCTCTTATATTTCTCACAGGGTGAAATACTTCTACTTGTCCAAAAGACCGTATAAGGTACATAATTTATCGATTTTGCATGCAAGGTATTAGGTTGGTTCAAAAACACACGATAAGCCTACGGAGTTGAGATGACAGGGGGAACACAATCCTAGTGTTCACTTACTTTCAACAAAATTAATACCGTTCTTTGCTCGAGACTACTATAAACCAATCCCCTAATTTACTTTTCCTGTTTTACCTATAGACTTCAACCACTGAGATCTGATAAGCCATGTGTTCCCTTCGGACTCGACCCCAACTTTAGTTGGGTTACTATATCTTGACAGCGACCGTATCATCATCTAAATGGAGGCGTTTCTTGGACGTCATCAGGAGTCCAAAGCACAACTACTCATCACTAAAAGATCCACTCCGGGATGTCCCATCAACCTAGAATGAAGCCAAGATAAATCCAACTCTAGCATACTGTTCCCACTGAGTATCTCATCAATAGATCTCAACGAAAACTGAGAACCCAAGTTCAAAACTGAAGAAACCAATACCAGGTCCATGGGCTATTATTTGAGCACTTATTAATCATAATTTGCCCAAACTTAAAAAGACCGAATATGTAACCACAAAGAGGCTTCACTAGCCTATAGGTGAAATCCGAAATGAGATAAATCTAAAACAAAGGCTGCACTCAAGTTCTACAACTCCAAGCTGAAATCTCAACACAAAGGCTGAACCGCTCAACCTCAAATACCCAAACCAAACCTAAAGATGGGTGAGAATTCATATTTCAAATCTATCATAACTTCCGAATCTCCATTTCAAGGCGTCAAATAAAAAATTGAACCAAAAAGTCTATACTAAGTTCAAATACTTAGATCGACCATACTGTTCAAAACAGACACATTCGTACTAAATCATGCCAAGATGAATTGAAACATAGCTGAAGAACAAAATCACAAGAGAGGATAAATCACCCACTGAAAACACAAGAGGTTAACTCCATATCCACTAGAGGGCATAAACTATCAAAACATACTCAAGAACTCCCCGGGGCTGCAAACCACACTAGTAATGACAAAAACTCTAGCAACCTAGAGAATTGCAACATTAGTCGAAGACTAGTTAATCCAATACTCCATCTTGGCAAATAATACCCATAAGCATATATCACCAAAGAGAAGTACTCTACCAAGTCTTATTAGGCCGAACAAACTCTGAAATGGGGATTTTCTTAATCCACCCAAGTGGGACAATCATAACTCAAACAAACCATGAATCACCTCACCGAGAAAGAAGGTACCAAGCCTGAGACCAACATCAAGGTCAAAACTACTACCAGAAAATGAATCATGCAACTCAAGATAAAGAATCTCCAATTTGCCAACTTTGTAAGCGGTCACAGGAAAAACTATCTTCCTCTACTCTCTAGCTCCACTTTAGACAGAAACCACATCATGACAAGAACAGAGCATCCAACTCCACACCAATAACAAGGGCAAGTAGTCATAAGGAGACGAATCCAATAATTCTAAGAGATGAATCCATGACATCTCAATATTAAAATCAAACCACTATCAGACGATAAAATAGCCATAAGCGAAGAATAGACCCTAACTGGTCAAGCTCAAAAGTGGGATATATAGAGAGGGATAACTAATGCAAAAAGCTTTGCAACCTAGGAGGCGAGTCTAAGAATCCCAAACTCAAGAACGACAATATAACTAAATTGCCAACTCTAGAACCATAACAGAATCATAGAAGGTAAACTTACCTTTAATACCACAATACATTCTTGATCAATCTAGCACCGCTAACTAAGGGGAAAATGACCAATCCTCACTTTTCTATAGAAAAGAAATTATCAAATTGGGCTATAGCTACTCAAGCCACAGAATATGAACCACAAAGAATTGAATTCTAACTAGATAACATTAGTCTAAACAGCTATCCAGTAAGGATCAATGACATCAAGCAATGACAACAGTAACAAAATCAATATAAACATCAATATAATGAATAGGCGGTACCAAAATAAAAATCAATAGCAAGTACTACTCAAGGGCCATAATAAGGCCACTATGCCAAGGAAATGGGACTAGAACCCAAATGCTAGACCCATAGGGAGAAAATATCAATATAGATCTACTCCATCTACTACTAAAAGAAATAAACCACGGGGATAATCATATAAACATGAATTTAATATCAAGGCACACAATAACAAATATGAACTTATCAAGGCATATAATCATCAATGGATACGAAAACCCCAATACATACAAATGAAAAAGGTAAATACGGGAAATAAAAGCACACCTATAATGGTGAAATCCGCAGTCACATGCCTGATGGGTCTATGGAAGAATAAATATGAATGTTTTCAAACTCAGACCAACCTACTGAATATCAACTAAGGCACCAAGCGCACTATATCTAACTGAAAGGGCCACGACACTATGAGACCAATTTGAATGAGCTGAACGACCAAGAATCCCTCACCGGGGACACTATTTGGAATAATGTACCATCACACCACCACCAAAACAAGCTTATGGAATACTTTGAGGTGCTACATATTCTGATCTAGAATGATCACCACAACTAATATGAGAGTCACCCATAATATGAAATGCCACATGCGTAGAACCAATGGCCTACAAATGAAGCTAACCTCTACCAGAAGGATCCTCACTCCGAGATGAAATGCCAATAGCATTATACTGATAGCATGGCCTCTAGCCTCAACCTCTAAAAGTCTAAATACATGCTCTCTCATCAACAACCTAAGAGAAGGATGACCCAGCTGATATCAAGTGATCTAACACCAAATGAGTAGTAATACTAATCTCTAATAAATCTACACACTATGTCCTGCTCAGAGGGATATGACATAAAAATATGCCTGGCCCATTCAAGAAACCAATCTCATGCTCAAAAACTGATAAAGAACCCTGATGAATACCACAAATCAACTCTGACCACAGAACTTACTCAATGGATTGGATGTCATTGCTAGCTGATGCTGAAGATCTTTGATATCCATCCTTAACTCTCCGGTTCAATGCTATGCTGAAACTTTCGAAACGCAAGTTGAATTCTCATTCTCATCTATTGACTATCTCATATCATTCGTTTGGGATAGAATAGCGTCAAAGAATGTGCTTGAGGCTTATAGGAATACGGACAAATGACCATAAGTCAAGAAATGAATTTTCTAAAAAAGTACCTACCCTTCCAAAGATAGGTTATGGACGTCTCCGCACCGATCCACAGGACTCTACTAAACACTTAGCTCTTGTACCAATACACCGGTGAACCTAGGCTCTGATACCAATTTGTCACGACCGAATTTTGCAGGTCATGATGGCACCTACTATAACCCACCAGTAGACAAGCCAACCCATAGTCCAAAACTACTAGTAATAGAGAATGTGGAAGATATTTAATAAAAGGTTAACACATATAAGATAATCACAAAACCTGTTGAGATCAATACAAGAGCTTCTAATATATTAAGAATACAAAATAAAGTACCCCGAGAACTACACCAATACAACCCATCTATACATACAACACAGAGACTAGTCTAGTACATAAGAGGGAGAAAAGTGTAACACTCCAAACATCGGGAGCTCACTTTATGTCTCTAAACTATGGCTACTTCGCACGACACACACATCAGTAAAAACCTGTACTATAATTTGTAGGCTGTAGAAGTGTAGTATGAGTACCAAACATATGGTACTCAGTAGAAACTATCGACTAAGCTCCATAGATAAAGTAGGTATATAAAATATATTAACAAAAATAGAGTCTAGGTCCAAATATCCAGCAACCATATAATAAAGATAGTGAGATAATAAAGGTAAACTTTCTTACTCATATCCAAGAACAAACATAATAAGGCTAAGGAAGTATTAAGGATGAACTATCCTATTTCGGCCATACTCAGGAATCTCAACACTATACCGTATATCATTGGTCAATATATTAATAAAGGGTGAAAGAAGGATATATACAAGTATATAAGGCCAAGGAATGGATATACAATCTGGATAAATGAAGGAAGGAAGGGATATACAATCTGGATAAATAAAGGAAGGAAGGGATATACAATGATACCATAGCTATATATAGCCATATATGCATATATATATACATAAACAAGGTCAACTCAAAGTACAACCTAAATCATCAGACTAGACTAGAATTTTAAGACCTCATTATCATTGCAGGAACTAGTGCTAGTATACTCGGGGCTTCCAACTCATACGTCTAATCATGAGGTAATCATGCATAATAATGTAATCTTCAGATAAAAGATCCAAAATCATACCTCGAGTTTCAATACCGAATCATTAACACGCTGCCACAAATTAGCCATAACAATGGACATAACAATAATAATAAGAATAGCAATGACAACGTGAGTAACCGGCTAGCCCAGACAACTAATACCTAATCAAGCCTTTCATAAACCCCCACTACCCCAAGCTCAAAAGGTTCAATCAACATAAAACACACCACAACTCATACTCATCACCTATACCTATGCAACCCTCCATAAGGCTGATAGATATATGTGCATACTTATGATAGGCAATGCGTATGCAAGAATAAATTCCCAAAAATAAAATCTGTATAACCATAAGTAACCCCGGCCATCGCACAACCTCCATAATAAAGATGTGATACACAAGGTCATCGCACAACCTTTGAGACTATCACGCAGCTTCTATAATAATGATATGATACGCGAGGTTGTCACATAACCTCTATA
The DNA here is from genome assembly GCF_002878395.1 of Capsicum annuum. Lineage (NCBI taxonomy): Eukaryota > Viridiplantae > Streptophyta > Magnoliopsida > Solanales > Solanaceae > Capsicum > Capsicum annuum. The sequence goes on along the minus strand of NC_061115.1, from coordinate 146,160,161 downwards.
ACTGAACCGAGTATATATAACCATAAATTCCTTACCTGTGGTAAACTTTGGGACTAAATCATTATAAAAGTGTAGAAAGGGTCAGAATCTCATACGACCTGAGTAAGTAATAGTATTGAAATCAGAGGCTGGATCCATCTCGGCCAAATCTTTAAAACACCATTTCAATATCAATGCATATAAATCACCCATTAAGGTGGTATGATTTCCATTATGAAGAAATCTGTTTAAAAGGAAGAAGTGAGTTTTATCTTTTTTTTTAAGGAAAAACACTAGTAGAATCATAACTTAGTTAGAATCATACTAGTTATCGTCTTAGTGGTCATGAATGTACCAAATCTATGCATGCCATCACCAGCATTCATACAATTAAATCATAAACATCAACATGTCTATAGACTATGGCCGCATCCTTCACAAGTATAAACACTTCCCGGAATCCAACCATTATCATAACACGCCTTAGGCCCAACAATAGGTACATATCCGGCATAACTATAACCTCAAGATCCGAGAATAATTATCACAATCCACCAAGTACATAATAACCTTATTCTAAGGTTCATTAATTTCAACAATGCCTAAATGCTAGCAACCTAAGGTAATATGATCCTAGAAGCATAATAAGCATTTCACCTTATGGGTCAATCTACCCATCTAATCCCTGAACTTCAATATTCTAGGCTAAGTCATGGTGTTATACCCACAATAAATCTAAACATTTTCATTTACATATAATATATAAGCAAATCATCTTATGTAGAAGAGTAGATAGAAGCCTACCTCGATGCCGAACCGTAAATCTTTTAATCATCCGCCTTCACTCTGTAATACCAAAATTCCACCATTCTACAAAAATCATAATATATGAATCATTAGGAGTAAAAAGAGACCCATACTGCCATTTAATAGGTCAGGTCAAATTTTGGTTCGAGAATAGACTCGTGGAGCCCACTAACAGAATCCAAAATTAACCTGTCATGAGGTCCCTCGAAAGACAAGATAGTTGTTCTCAAAAGTTGAGCACAAATCGGGTCTCAAATCAATTCTTAAAGTTTAAGAATTCAAAGCCCAATAATTTTCAAGAATTTATCAAGAAATTGAAGGAATCTTACCATGAATTCGAAGGAAAATCACAGAATAATCGTTATCCAAGCTCCCCAAATCATCTACTAGATTTAATCCCACCTTATCTCACACTTTAGGGTTTTCTTATCTCAAGAAATGGGTGAAGAATGAGAAAAAGGACCAAAATGGAATATTTATACCCATACTAGGTTTTCGGATGTCGCTATCGCGATTGAGCATCAGGATCTGTATACGTAAATCGCATGTTGCGATCACGATTTATTCTTTTCAATTAATTCTATAAAAAAGAGCATAAAACGTATACGCCAAATGCATTTTACCCTTTGTTATCTAGGTTGCACAAGTAACCTGGTGCACCAGATTTTCTATGTCTGTAATGGACTTCGATGGGGGTATGAAATTCGTTTGGAACCTTGTATATCCAAATAAACTATGTAGCAATACCAAATTCAACATTTAAGATGTGATAGCCCACTCAAAATTTCCACCTGAGGGTATTTCAACCAAATATGGGTCTCACACCTAAATTTTCAATTTCCCAACTTTCCGACCAATAAATCAAAATGAGCTTGGGTGCGTCGAGACCCAAACTAAAGGTCTACCTAGCCTAAAATTGACATTTCAGAGCTAATGACACTTTTGAAATTCTCATCTGAGGTTATCTAAGCCCAAGACCAAATCCTATATATCGAAAGCTCCAAAATAAGGTAATGAGCCACAAATCCAAATGAACTGTCCGATTACTAAACCCATAGTTACGTAAGTCATAAATAACCTATAGCCGCTATGGGAAGGCTAGAAATATCAAAGACACATAAATCAAGGAAATGACCTAGAGGGTCATTACATAAATACAACCCCAACTTGCATTTACTAATTCAGGCACCTAAGTTGTTCTCTTCTGATCCTAGTTATTATTTGAGGTAATTATCTAGGGTTGGTTCTTTATATTGATTTCACTGTTACTCCAGCAAGCTTATGTCACACATGTCGTTATAGCGAAAGAACTTAGAAAAAGTAATACCTATACCAGCAAAGCTAGAGTTGACCACCCATGTCTTTGCTCATGAACTGGATCTCTTTTCACTCAACTTGCTCTGTTGCGTACCTCTGACTCTTTTACTGAAGATTTCAGGTATATGTTACTTCTCATTACAATAGTTTCTCTAGTTATAGCAACTTTTGTAACATGGATTTTGTCTGGAGGAAAGACATAAAGAAGTGGAGGCGAGTCAAGTCCATATGCTACTCCACACTGTCTTCAACCCCGTATTTTTAAGTCCTAACTTTTTCTTGGTTCTTATTTCATTATAGATATGAAATTAGGCAAGCTATATTCTAGTAATTCTGTATAACTACCAGTTATCTGTTACTTATAAAGGAAATAAAACTGATGGCAGATCCTCTATTTATACATAACTAAGCTGTCAGCAGTACCTTCTATCTAGACAAGCACATGAACTAACATAAACTATCTTATATGGCATGATAAAGCCAAAAGGCACTGTGCTCTAATTATTGAACTCTCCTCATTGAAACATTTTGGCTGAGCTCCAAGCCTTTTTCTCACCATGTCTCAATTTCTATGCTATAAGTAAACTGTAGGAAAAATGTGTTGGAGGGAAGTACTAAACAATCTCAACCAACTCTTACAGGTAGATGAGGATTGTCATAGTCTCCTTATAGCATTGTTCAAGGGATGACATTAGCTAGTTTCTGAAAGCTACTTCTAGATAATTTGACCAAATCATCAAAACTTGTACAATTCTATAAAAAAAAAGTTGCGTGCCTGCAATTGATACCAAATGATAGTGTTCATGATTTATATTTTTTAAGCTTAATACATAGCTAGCCTCTTAACTTGTCACGATATTCTATTTAGATACTCGAACTAAGCATTATTTCAATAAAATGTTCCAATTAACTTGAATTTAACATGCAAAACGACACAAAGCTCAACATTTGGAACTCACATTTCAGTATTTGTATTAGTTCATCCAATTCAGGCCCATACATCAGCAAACAATTTTGCCTCCCCAGGATAATGGCCCAGCCTAGACCTAATGCACTAAATCCCCTGTTATGCACGAGTCTAAAAAGAGCCAGACCATAAAGGTCTATTGTAAGTAGGCAACCTTACCCTGCATTTCTACAAGAGGCTGTTTCCACAACTTGAACTCGTCACCTTCTAGTAACACAACTGCAACTTTACCAGTTAAATAATCAAAATGACAAAAACCTTAACACTTTTAACTTACTTTTTCGGCTTCTGCATTAGCTCATCCAATTCATTACCATCAACATCAGCAAACACTTCCACGTCCTCATTCTCTGGTCCCTGTCCAGACCCTTCCTTATCAAGCATCTCACAACCACAAGTTGACCTATACAGAAAAATATCATACAAAAACCTTCCTTGAGGAGTCAATAAAGCATCATGAACCGACGAAAGTTAAATTGGACATGTTCTCCTCCATAAGACCAACAACAGGTAGTTGAACTTGTTAATTCATTAAACCTTTCATCATCATCTTCTAGCAAGCTAATTTTAAGATTTTCAATTTCATAAGTAGTGAAGATTTTTCAGACACACTCATATATAGTCATGATGGGAGCAAAGAAATACCCAATAAACTCACACCACACACTAATTTTCTAAAAAATACTTAAATTTTTCTTATCAATTAAGCCCGCTTTACCTAACCACACAAATTGCTCAAAAAATAGTAATAACCTCACCTCCATAACATAAAAGTGACAAAAATAATTCTTGTTTTGTACGAACGTTACTCAAACCGAAAGCATTAACATCTTGCATGAACTTACCGAGACAGAATGCTTTACGGCTAACCGGACGCTGGATTTAAAAGATTGTAGACAGAGAGATAACGGTGAGGAGTCGAAGGGATTGAGGAAAATAAATGCCAGTCTTGTGAAAAGAATTGGCGGACTTCTGAAAATATTTAGGAGGAATTAAATAATCGTTAGCAATAGATATTTCCCCATAAAGTATTGCCATAGGTGCTTTCGTGGCAATGGTTCTAACAGGAGTTATAAGTATACCTATTGCAACGGTTAATCTACAGTGGCGTCGGTTATATAATTAAATTATAGTAATAGAACAAATTTTTTTGAAAATGATTAGAACCATTGCAATAGATCCTTTATAGTAATGTTTTGACAACCATCGCCAAAAAATTCGTTGTCATTGGCCCAATTTTTGATAATGTATGCACCTCAACTTGCCTATATTTTATCAGTTCTCTAACTTACAAAACGATCATCTGTCTCACCTTCAGAATTTTGTATGTCACATAAATTGAGTGTCCACAAGATACAATGGGAACGAGTTAAAGTATTTAGTTGTCAGTCAAGATCAAGTTGAGGTGTCCAGATGTGCACTATCAAAGTTGAAAATGCTTGCTTTTCAATTGAGGCCAATTTTAAGTGTGTGTTCATGTATTATACCTATTAAAAATATGACCATATATACCTATTTAGGAAAGAGTATTTACAAAGTATCTATAAGGTATTTGAATACTTTAATGGTATACAACAATAATGTAATATAATATAACAATATATTTCAAGTGTTATTGCAAAACATGCTACTGAAGGGTTACCACATGCAAAAAATAAAAAGAATGAGAAAAAATGGTACAGAAAATGATCAGGCGAAAATGCAAAGTGCCAAATCCAGACCACTAAAGTAGGAACAGACATCTATTTTACATTCCAAGTGATCTCAAAATTTCCCAACTGAAAAAAATTTAAAAAGAAAACTTGAAACAAACAAAATCTAAAAAAACAAAGGCAAGGAAGCTTTTCAAGTATAAAATGAATCGACTGATGCTGCATTTGGTTTTATAGTAGTACTTATGATATGAAGATGAATAATACTTATAAAGTGTTGGGAAACAATGGTAAAACTTCAATAATAATTTTTTGCAAAATAATAATATAACAATAATAATATTATTGGGTTCGAAATCGAGAGGGCGTCATGCGGAAGCTATTAGTTGCAAAATATGAGACGATAAATAAGATGACAACGAAAAATAATACTAAAAATATAATTTTATTATATGATTTGGCCAATTGACCTACATATAAAACCTAATATTAAAAATAATATTAAAAATCCTAAAACTTATTGGGAGAAATCTCCCCCTAAACAAAGACTCTTTGATGACTACATTGTGGATGCTGATGTGTGGCGGTATGGTATGAGAAGGGGGTCTTTTATATGTCCAAAACCTTTCCTCTGAGAAAGAGGTTAGCCAAATATGAAAAAATTTTATATTTTCCTTTCAGGAAAAGTAAAAGTATTTATGGTTACTTTTATTTTCCTTTCAAAAAAAGTAAAACTTAAATTTGGTAAGAAAATCGGGGCAAAAATCCTAACAAATCTCCCTTTTTTGGCTTGATTTTCTTCACTTGATCCACCTTCTTCACAGCACATGCATGAACTTCGTTCTTAATATAATCCATAACTGTTGTTTGTCATGGTTAAAAATAAAGTTTAAAATATCATGGTTAAAAATAGGTTAAAAATTAATATTTTGTTTTTATTTTTAAAGATGCAGCAACAGGAATGTTGAAAATATGGTTGAAACTTGTTCTCCACGTGTAGTTGGACAAAAATCTTCATTATCATCCAAATTGTTGCAGCTTGATTTTGAAACCGCTTTGAACCTGTTTAATCTCGTCTCACCATACCATTGGACCATTGAATCGTAAGCTCTGATACCATTTGTTGGGTTCGAAATCGAGAGGACGTCATGCGAAAGCTGTTAGTTGCAAACTATGAGACGATAAATAAGATGTCAACGAAAAATAATACTAAAAATATAATTTTATTATATGATTTGGCCAATTGGCCTACATATAAAACTTAATATTAAAAATCCTAAAACATATTGGGAGAAATCTCCCCCTAAACAAAGACTCTTTGATGACTACATTGTGGATGCTGATGTATTGTGGTATGAGAAGGGGGTCTTCTATTTATAGATGTCCAAAACCTTTTCTCCAAAAAAGAGGTAAGCCAAATATGAAAAAGTTTTATATTTTCCTTTCAGGAAAAGTAAAAGTATTTATCGTTACTTTTATTTTCCTTTCAAGAAAAAGTAAAACTTAAATTTGATAAGAAAATCGGGATAAAAATCCTAAAAAATATTAGCAATATAAAGACACTGAATATTAAATAAATATTAATATTATATTATTTAAGTGCATTATACTTGAGTCGTGTTAAGGGATATCCTAAAAACTATTTGAGCAGCATGAAGTATTTTTTCAAGATTAAACAAGCCTTCCCCAATTAATTAAAGGATATCCAAACTTAAATAAGTCTTTCCTAATTAATTAAAGAATACAAGAATCAACAAAATTATTAATACAAATACCAATAAATTAAACTAGAGGAATATATTAAAAGAAACCAAAAAACTAAATTATTAAATAGCATAAAGAGAGGGAGAACGTGAGGTAGAAATATATTATTACTACTATTAATAAGTGTGAAGAAGCAGACAACTCTTCATCAATATGTCTGCTTCTTTACCTGCTCCATAATTTTACTATATTATTCCTAATTAATTATTTTAAGTCATTTTTATATAAGAAAATTAATAATATTTAATTAATAAAAGATAAAATAGACATTTATGACATGTTTATTTCAGCTGCTTCAATCGTAGTTTTATTATATCACATCTAATTAATTATTATAAGTCATCTAAGTATTAAAAAATTAATAATATTTAATAAATAATAAAATAGATACAAATGATAAATTAATTCTTGATGTTTTAAATTAATAGGATATCTTTTATGAGAATCATTTAAAAAAATTTCACAAGTATGTTTGCTCCATGATTTTACTATATTACCCCCAATTAATTATTGTAAGATATTTACATATAAGAAAATTAATATTTAGTTAAAAAAAGGTAAAATAGACATTTATGATATGTCTGCTTCAACTGCTTCAACCGTAACTTTACTATATCATTTCTAATTAATTATTATAAGTCATTTAGGCATTAAAAAATTAATAATATTTAATAAAAAATAAAATTGATATAAAATAATAAATTAATTCTTGATGTTTTAAATTAACATGACATCTTATATGAGACTCATTTAATTTTTTTCACAAATATTTTCTTATAGTAATTTTTTTATATTACTTCTAATTAGGCATTATAAGTCATTTAGGACATATCCGCTTCGCTGCTTCAATAAAAAAATTTGATTGACTCTCGAATTTATTTCAGTACCACTTAAATTGGAATAGAAAAAAAGTATTATAAATCATAATAATTAAAAACTTAAATTATTTTAAAAATATAATTGACTATTAATGCCACAAAAATTTGAATAAGGAGAGTAACATATATTATTTGAAAATTACATTATAAATTATTATAAATTACAATAGCTAACAATTTAAAATGTTTAAAAACATATTAAAAATATGATTAATTATCTAAAATATATTTGTTTCACATAAATCTGGGATAGTTTTGGAATTTTATAATGTTTTAATTTAGTAATTTATTGATCCAAATGATGTTTTCAAATTTAACAAGTTATGAAAATTTAGTAATTTATTTATTTTATTTTGGTAAAATATTATATATATAAAAAGTATGAAAAAAATAATTATAAGTCATAACTATTAACATCTTATAATATTTTAAAAACATATAGTAAAAACTATGATTGACTTTTGAAATTCTAATAGTGTCACACAAGTTGCAATAAAGCAAGTAACATAAATTATTTTAAATTATATTAAAAGATACTAAAATCAAAATTTTGATTACTCTCTAAATTCTAAAATTGGGACAAAGCGAGTAACATGAATTACTAAATTACTTAAAAGATACTATAAATCATAATGATTAACAACTTAAATTATTTAATGATTTATATTAATAAAAAAGTAATTGACATTATAAATGCTAATTATGCTATATAAATCGAGATAACGTAAATAATATATGTTGGGTCTGTGCTGACACAGACTACAATATCTAGTAGCACAAGAAATATGTTGGGATTGGTTTCTTGAAGGCTAAAATGTAGCCTTTTTATAGGCTAAAAATGATGTGTTTCCACGAGACAAGTGTTAAGTAACATGAAGCTTGGCCTTTGAAGTTTAACAAGTGTCAACGTCAACACTTATTGCTCTTGTTAACTTCACTAAGTAATGTAATCTTGGCTTTGAAAACACAGTTCAATTTAAATTATTTTGAAATAAAATAATATTTTTCTACAATTCTCACATTATTTTAAAAGAATTTATAGAAAAAAGAATTTAACTTGTTGGATTTTCATTAACGAAATACAATAATTTTGGTATCTTTTGAACGATGAACCAATCTTAGATCGATAAAATTTAATGAACTTACAGACTGACGGGTGATATAACATATTTTTATGAATCAAATAGCTCTTATGTAAGTCAGAGACTTTTTCAATCACATTTTAATCGTAATTTTACTGTTCAATGTGATTTTGCATCAATAGGTTATGCGTGTACCTAGTATTCATGAGAGCTCTAGAGATTAAGGCTAAAAATCTCATAGGAACGATCTCATTTCACATCTCATATAAGTAAACTTATCGAGTGTACACTGCTTTAAATAAACTATCTGTAAGGACTATGAATTCATTAAGAGCTAATAACTCATCCCTCAATTTTAGTAGCAGGTTAAGAACTCTCAGATAGTGCGCAATGTCAATATCAACTTGTTATTACTTATATGAACCTACTTTACGAGATCTCCAATCACATAGGTTAGGTTACTATCCCATTGACAATGATATTATTCTTAAATCCATCTCTTTTAAGGTCTGAAGAATTAATTTTCTTTCCACAGGTTTAGTCAGCGAATCAGCCGAATTCAATTCTTACTTTACATAATTAATGAAAATATTTCCATCTCTCAACAACTGTTTAACAATATCATGCCTCTATTTCATATGTCTAATCTTACATTTGTAAGATTTATTCTTCGAATAGCAATTCCGACTTGAAAATCACAATGTATATACATAGTAGGTGTGACAGTCCAATTTTGCGCATCATGATGGAACCTACCTTAACACATTAGTAGATAAGCCAAATCATAGTCTGGAATAATAAGTAATGGGCTAGTTGATGGAGGGTATAATAAATGCCAAAAATAATCATATAATGGAATTATAGGCGATAAAATATAAGTGCAATAGAGTATACCAAAAGAGAGAGAGAGAAATAGAACAAATGAATATCCCATGATCTAGTAAGATCGGTACAAGAGCCACTAAATTCAAAAGAATAAGAGTATTAAATAGTATTTAATATACAGATAGTCTTGATAACTAAAGACTGTCCAAAATTAATAAAATGAGACAGAATCAGCTTCAACTCTAAAAGTTCACCCTATCTTCAAATCCTTAAAGCAAGCTAAATAAAATGTCAGTGATGGTGACTTGTACTTAGATCTACATCAGAAAAGATGAAGAAGTATAGCATGAGTATCATACCAAAAGGTACTCAGTAGGTATCATTGACTGATGGAGCTAAATCATAATAAAAGTATAATAAGATTCGAGGAAGTACGGTAAGTCAAGGAATAAGATGATATATGAAATACTATGCTAAAAGTGGGCATAAGGATAATCATGCATAATAAATAAAGAAAAATAATTATAGTCTATCACTAGCCTAACTGGATCCTCATAATCCTAGAAGGTGCAAACAACGAGGGAAAAAAATCCATTTGAGCCCCTATAAGCCTGATGGATGCAAAAAAAAGGACGAGTACCAATAATCATAACTTCAAGTGAACAACAGTGAGACCATACCTGAGATCCCCTTCGAGCTATCATACCAGATTAGAACCAAAATTAAAGTGTGGTGCAATGGCGTATCCAGAAATTTTATATCATGGGTGCTCAACTATTTTCGTTTGAAAATTGCTACATAGAGTGTGTGCTCAATCAATATATTTAGATGAATTGTTATATTTTATATATAAGTAATAATGTTTATCAAAAAAGCAGTGGATGCTTAAGCACCCATAGTATATACCATGGGTCCGCCACTGGTATGATATAATCATAACGTCATAAATATCATATATGCTGGACTCAAATCGAAAATAGAGTATCATACCGTCATATCCATGTATACCATATTAATCACACTTTGCCCTACTTGAACTGAAACTATAAGTAATTACATGGTCACAAGTTTAACCAAACGTAAAAAATGTATCTAAATCATTTTAATGTTAAAAAATTATTCTAGGGTCGTGTAAGATAATCTCCTATGTTTACAAGGTGCTAATCTAGACATTTGACCTAATATGGGATGACGGGGCCCGCTACTAACCCCAAAAGTACATACTAAGATAAGTTTCTACTTGAAACTAATATAAACCCCCAATGTTTCATTACTAATTATCTAATAAGTCGAAACTAAGCTTGAAATAACAACCTAACATCAAGGAGGAAGAATGAGCCCAACTCTACCTAAAATGGCTATCTAACAGGCTAAATAATTCAAAAGTCACTAAATATGCAACCAGCTATAAAACCCTACCCATCGCTAGCATAACACTACACTAATACCATAATACAACTCAATATAAGAGAGAAGTAAGCCTAGCCTACCTTGACATCACCAAAAGCTTGATAATGTCCACTAGATCTGAGCTTTCCTCTTTCGAGAAGCCTCTGCACAACGCCAAACTATAAAACAAAAATCTATGCCTCAATATGAGAATAATAATATCCAGATTTCATATAAATGCTTCGGATCCAAAATCAATCTAAAAATCCCTTGTGGGGCTCGCTTGTGGAATCATAAATTTGAAATCATCAAAATGTCCTCTAACCTCAATAATCATTTATCCCTATAAATGAGTGAAATGAAAGCACAAATAAGCCCTTAATTGAAATTTTACACAGGAAAATAAAGGGAACTTACAAAATAAAAGATGGACAAATGACTACAACGGGATCTCCAACTCATTCTCGACACCCAATGATCAATCTCTACGATATTCTAAGCTTTCTAAGCTTTATGGAAGTTGGAACTTGTAATAAATGAGCCAAAATTGGGATCCTCTTATAAATAGCAACAATGGCCGCGTTAGCGGTCAAAGGACCACTTAAACGATCATCGTTAAAGCATCGAGGTACAACTAAAACGATCTATCCATGCTTGGATCTTATCGCTAAAGTGGTCAATTATTGCTTAAGTGACTAATGCCACAGTGGTAGAGAGTTGCTTTAGCAACAAGGTAGGAGCCTGGCTTTCGCTAAAGCGGTCCATTGCCACTTTAGTGACTAAATGACCGCTTAAGTGATTACACCAGCCAATGCCTGCACTAGTAACTTATCAAAATCTGATAAGTTGTGATTAGACCCTCGAGATATGTTTGAAATCTCGCAAATGCAAACAATCTATGCTACCCTACAAAATTTGACATCCCGGTCTCACTAGTGCTATTGAAATTTTTATCCGAGATTATTTTGATGAAATGTAGGTCCCACAGCAGGTTCATTTTAACCAAAATCTACCCAATATATCAAAATGAGTCTGAAAGCCTTGGTACCCAAACCAAGCATCCCCTTAGCCTAAAATCAATGTTTGAGATCTAACAGAATAGTGAAAATTGACATACAAGGCTGTTTAGTTGCAGTTTCGACCCGATACCTAATCTTTAATAGTGGAAACTTCTAAATAGGGACTTGACTCTAAAAACTAAATGAATTACCCGATAACTAAACTATTGGACCGAACAAGTGATAAATAACTTGGGGTAGCTATAAAAAAGCTCTAAATCCTGAAATATTAAGGAACTGTAAAAATGACCTGGAGTGTCATTACAATATTCACTTCTAAAAGGACTTTCATCCGCAAAAGTAAAGGATCAAGGTGTATCTTAAGGCTCAAAAAGTTGGAGATAATAGGCCCACATCTCACTCTTTATCTCCCAGGTAGCCTCCTTAACTGGACAATATCTCCGCTGAACCTTAACCACTCGAATCTCCCTATAATGCAACTGGCTAACATCTCTAGACAATATGGAAACTAGTTTATCCACGAAGCTCAACTTCTTATCAACTAAACTAAGTCCCATTGAAGCACATGTGACTTATTAGGAATATAATGCCGCAACATAGAGACATGGAAAATTAGATGAAAAACTGAAAAATCTAAGGGTAAGGCCAACGCATAAGCCACCTCTCTAACCGTTCGAAGTATCTTATTAGTCCAATATACTTAGGGTTAAGCTTACTCTTATTCACGAACCTCATAATGCTGCTCACAGGTGATACTCGAAGGAAAACTTGGTAACCAACTCCAAACTTTAAGGCACAAAGTCTATGATTATCATAGCTCTTTTGCCTACTCTAAGTTGTCCTCAGCCTATTCTAAATCACCCAAACCCTATCTAACAACTCACAAAGTAAGTTGGTACCATAGGGACTAATCTCAAAATTCTCAATCGAACCTATTGGATATCGATAATGTCTACCATATATGCCTCAAGTGGTGCTATTCCAATACTCGAATGGTAGCTATTATTATAGGCAAATTTTGCTAGGGATAAGTATTTCTCCCAATGGCATTGAAATTCCATAACACACATATAGAGCATATCTTCTAAAACTTGAATAGTCCTCTCCAATTGACTGTTAGTTTAGGGGCGAAAAATGGTTTTGAGGTTAACCCGAGTATCCAACTCCTCCTAAAAGGTGCTCCAGAATATAGAGGTGAACACTGAGCCTCTATATGAAATAATAGACAGGGGCACTCCATACAGGTGAACTATCTCATGAACATAGATATGAGCAAACCTCTTGACACCAAAAGACATCTAAATAGGGAGAACATAGGCTAATTTGGTCAACTAATCTACAATGACCCTAATGTAATTGATACCATTAGAAGTACGAAGGCAAACCACTCATGAAGTCTATAGTAATCTACTCTTTCACTTAGGAATGGGTAATCTCTGAATTAGACCACAGGGTCTCTAATGTTTGGCCTTCACTAGCTAAAAATATATGCAACAAGCTATAAAGTCTCCTATATTCTTCTTCATGATGCTCCCCCAGTAGTGCTACCTCAAATCTTTCATACTCCCATCCTTAGATACCACGTGTCCTAGGAATGTCATAGACTTCAACAAGAACTCACATTTTAAGAATTTGGCAAAAAACCTATGATCTCTGAAAGTCTGGAGCACAATCCTCAAATATTGCTCGTGCACCTCTCTACTCTTTGAGTAAGAATACATATCATCAATGAAGACAATCACAAATAAGTCCAAATAAGGCATGGAAACATGATTCATCAAATTTATGAACGTTGCTGGTGTTTTGATCAACCCAAAAGACATTCAGGAACTCATAACGACCATAGCGAGTCTTGAAGGTTATCTTGGGGATGTACATAATCCAAATCGTCAACCCATGGAAATCGGATCTCAAGTTAATCTTAGAAAACATTGTTGCTCTATGAAGTTGTAAAACAAATCATCAATACAAGGCATAAGAGACTTATTCTTCACTGTCACCTTGTTCAGTTGTTTGTAGTTGATACACATATACATAGAACCATCATTTTTCTTCACGAACAAGACACGAACACTGCAAGCGATGCACTCGGCTTAATAAAAATACTTACCTAAAAGATCCTAAAACTGAGAATTTAGCCTCTTAAACTCAGTAAGATCTACACAGTAAGTGGCTATAGGAATAGTTCGGGTACACAACTCAAGGTCAATAGCAAACTCAATATCATGCTTAGGAGGAAGGCTAGGTAGGTTGATGGGGAAAAAATTTAAAAACTCGCAAACGATTGGAACAAAATAAAGTGAAGGACTCTCGACACTAATATGACAATCATAAGCAAAATAAGATTCACAACCCCTCGATACTAATCTCTTAGCAAGAACACAAGAAATAATCCCTATTGGTGCATGGCTAATAGAACCCCACCACACAACTGAGGGTATGCCATGCATGGCTAAGGTAATGGTCTTTACAAAGCAATCTAAGACCGTATGATCAGGGGATAAATAGACCATGCCCAAAATCATATCCAAGTCTACCATATCTAACACAATAAGGTCAGACCGGGTATCAAGCTCTCGAATGTTTACAATACAAGATCTATAAACTCAATCTATTACTAAACATCATACTACATGTAATGGTACATATAAAGGGTCCCGAGACAACTCTAACTGCAGTGCGTAATAAGTTGATCCTGGATCAAATAAGGCAACAGATAGGTGACGATATGCTAAAATTATATCTGTTACAATAAAATCTAAAACTCTACCTTCAGCCTACCAAGTATAACATACAATTGACCACGTCCGTCTATGGACTAGGAACCTAACTGACCACCCATCCTACCCACCTTTGGAATTTTTATAGAACCATGGGGATCACTCCTATGATCTTAAGCCCTACCCTCACTGGCGGTGACACTGATCTGATCGACTGAACACTCAGTGTTGTAGGCTGAATCATCCCATGTTGGGGACATATTTTGGAGGAATATCCAACAACTCCATAATCATAACAAGCCCTAGGTGCTTGAACCATCCAAAAAATTTGTTTGAACTAGAATATCCACATAATATAGCAGACCTAGAATCTGCACCTCTCAAAGATTGACTCTGCCCTGGCCATTGTAGTTACTATAATCGAACTGTCCCCTATCCGTGAACTGAAGTATTGCCTGAACAGTCCTTCTAGATTGACTCCAGTGCTGATAAGACTGACCCAAAAGATAGCTAACCCGATAACCTAAGCCTTTGAACTATGATCCACTCTATTTCTACTAAAACTATCCTGCTGACATGGCCTCTTATCGCTGCTCCTTTGGGCGTTATGATGTATATCTTTCATAGTGTGGGCATAACACGAAACCTCAACAAAGAACTTACCAATGACAACTAAACTCTGAGTAGCCATGCAAAGGGAAAGTCTCAACCCTCTAACAAAATACCAAATCCACTCATACTCGGTAGGTAAGATCGTCGTAGCATGTATTGGCAACTTATGGAAGCTTGCCTCGTACTCCAAAACTTTCATAGAACCCTCCTCCAACCTACTAAATTGATATCTCTAGCACTTTCAAAGACATTGAGGCATATACTTCCACAAGAAAGATCAGATAATTCAGTCCATGTCATGGGGGAGATCAAGTTGGCTTGGAATAACATAACCTCTCCAATAATCTTTAGTTGCTAAGTCCAACTAAAACGTAGTGTAGTCGACCCCATGTACCTCAACCAGGCCTAAATTATAGAGCCTATCCTTGCAAGTACTCAGGACCTGAAGTGCATCCGTAACTGGAGCCCCTGCAAATCTAGGTGAAGTCAATCTCAGAAATATGCCCAATATCTTCTGCTCCTCAACAAACATAACTGGCTGGGAGATTACCAACTGTATAACTACTAGTGCTATCAACCTTGGGAGTTATAACTACAGGCTGTGCCCCTATATTTTTACAACTTTGATTTGTAGATTAAGCACCATCAGAAGGTACACTACCATCTAATACCAATAACTAAACCAAAGCATCTCTAAGTAGTAAAGAGCGAATAAACCTTAGTGGGGCCTGGGCTGCCCCTTGGCCCACTAATAGTTGGGGTAGCAGAATCTCTAGCTCAAAAGTAATAGCAGAATCTGGTGAAGGCTCCTTATCCTGACCTTTAGCTGGATCTGCAACTCTAGCCCGACCTCAATCCCCAGGTCAGCTATGATATTTATTAAATGCCATAGCTACAGACTTGAGATCCTCATTGCCGAGCATTATATCTCACATCCAGATCATCTATGAAAGAGTGAAATAATAAGAACTTTAGAAACCAACATAGATGCAACACACAAAATGAATGAACAAAGTGAGGTTCTATTAAGAATGTCCATTAGGACCACAAATATAAAATACACACGTCATTATTCTGACCCACAAGACTCTACTAGACACTTGCTCTTGTACTGACAATATCTTAAAACCAAATCTAATACCAATTTTCCACGATTGAATTTTACAGTCATGACGTCGCCTACTTTAACCCATAAATAGATAAGAAAAATCATAACCTAAAACAACAAGTAATGGGATAGTTAGTGAAAGGTATAATAAGTAAAAAAAAATAAGCATATAACATATTATAGACAATTTAAGATATGTGTAATAGAGTATGTACCAAAAAAGAGAGAGAAAGAGAACAACAAATATCCCATGACCTAGTAAGGTCAAAGAACAAAAGAATATCCCATGAACTATTAAGGTCGGTACAAGAGCCACTAAATCCAAGAGAATAGAAGTACTAAATAGTATTCAATATGCAGATAGTCTTGATAATTAAAGATTTTCCAAAAGTAATGAAAGGAGAGCAAACCAGCTCCAAGTATGAAAGCTTACCCTATCTTATGTAACACCCTGAAAATGGGTCCCAGAGCATCACATGATGCTTGAGGCTACGAGTAGCCCCAAGCTAACCCTTTGAGCCATTTTAATTTAGTTCAACACGAATCAATGGGGTTTCCATAAATAACCCTCAAATATCAACAGAGTAATCATCATCAAAGAATAAAAGAATTTTAGAAAGATAACAAAATACGACTTATTAGTCAACTCCCAACATCTATACTAGTCTGTCAAGCCTCTAAGAAAATCAATAAAACCAGCGAGCCACTGAGACATGCCCCAACTAACTCATACTCAGTTATCAAATGTAAATAATTTCGTGAAACCAATATCAGACATCACGTCCTCGGAACATGAGGACTCACCACGATAGAGGATGTAGAACAACGTGCCCGAAGAATCACTGTTGAACCTGGAATTGAGCACCTGCACCTACATTCGGAGAAAATACAGCCCACATCCGAAGATGTGGGTCAGTACCATGGAAAGAAACCGAGTATATGGAGGTGATGCAGTTTTATAAACATCATCATCATAAATATTTATAAGAAATATGAAAGATGTATGAAAGAATCACATAGCCCGAAAAAATCATCATAATTATGAGAGGATGAAATAAGTATAATAACATATGTGAGTCATCATATAATTTGTCAATCACTTTCAGTTCATCAACAATATTAATTCTCATAACGTAAATATCATTTAAATCTTTCGAAAGAATAACTTCCACAATTCCACTTTCAAATCACTTCACTATTCACCATAGACACAAGAAAACACACACACTGGGAGATCCTATAACCGACATAAACTATGTGAGCTACATGGAGTCCAACGTACAAACCACGTTGGGGAGAGACGTCCTATCCTTGCCATCAGAGTAGGACTATCGATATCAAATCCACACAAACTAGTGATCACTATATAAATCAGCCTCAGGCTCACTCCTACAGGGGCACGTAGTTCTAGGGAAGTAAGGTCGCTTTATACCTCCCACTCGATGCTAAAGATTTTTTTCGGACTTAGCTCAGATCATTTCAAAGATAATCCACAACAAAACAATTTCAGTAATATATAAATATACATCGGGAGCCATCATGCTTCCCATCTATCAAAATCAACCTCACTGTGGATTTCTTTCACACTCGAGTTCAAAATAACTCCATTAAGATCAAAAGGTCAAATCATTCAAAATATCTCAAATATTCAACATCAACGTGCTTATAACAAACACTTTCTAAAAAAAACACAATTTCCAATGGGGATTCACGACCCAAACATCAAAATCATGATAAATATCATTCAAGATTCATGCTTTATATCTCCACACATGTAAATTCATGTTTCAAAATCATAAACATCAAGATTTCATAATAATCATCATAACATATGGCTTCATGCTTCAAATTCATAAAAATCAAATAAAAATCATGCCTTTGTAAAGAAAATTACTTTTGGGCACAAGAACAAAAGAGAGTTCTTGTTGATAAACCCCACAGACCTTGAATGATGAATTTTAGATAGATACTCATTTTTGAGATGTTAATCGTGCCTTTGAATGATGGTTCTTGGAGTTCTTGGACTAGGAACTTGGAATCTTGAATAAATTTGCAGAATTAATGGTGAAC
>NC_061115.1:146136432-146138972 GCF_002878395.1 Capsicum annuum | reverse complement strand
AAATATGGGTCCCACACTTAAGGGCCATTTTAACCAAAATCCATCTAATATCCCAAAATGGGTCCAGAAGACTTGAGACCCAAACCAAAGATCTCCCAAGTCTATAATCACTATTTTGGATCTAAAAAAATATCAAAATTAGCAAACGAGGCCATTTACCTATAGTTTAGGTCTGATACCTAATCTTTAATAGCAAAAACTTTAAAATAGAAACTTGGCTCTAAAAATAAAATGAACTGCCTGGTAATTAATTTATCAGCTCCAACAATTCATAAATTACTTGGGGAAACTATGGAAAAATGCTAAACGCCGAAATAGTGCAAAAATTCAGAAAATGGCCTAGACGATTGTTATAGGAGGCAACAGATCATCCTTTGTTAAAGGGATATGAGAAAACATATCATCCCTTTTAAAAGGCTATTAGACAACATATCATACTTTTTAAAATGTCTATAAGGCAACATATCATCTATTTTAAATAGATATTTTCTAAAAAATATTTTAGCTACTCAGCCTTAGAACCAGCTAGCTTCATAACTACAAACTCAAACTTCATAGTTGATCTAGCAATGATCATCTGTCTAGCTGATCTCCATGATACTGCACCCCTACCAAGGGTGAATACAATACAATTTGCATCTCAATAACCTTCTAAAATAGAAGGAAATCTGCTATATAGAATACCATCTTACATGGTTCCTCTAAAATATTTCATCAGTCTAATTAATACTGACCAATGCTCTTTATTGATATTATGAGTATATCTGCTCAACCTATACAAAACATAGGTTATATCAAGCTTAGTAAAATTCATTAAATGCATAAAATTCCCAATAATATGTGAATACTTAGACTGTGCAATTGAGTCATTATATTTTTTTAATTTAGAGTTAGCATCATAAGGAATGGCTATAGGAGTTACCTTCGAATATTCAAACTTCTTAAGAAGTCTCCCATTATAATGTTGTTTTGTTAATATTATATCATCTTCACGCCTTATAACTTTAACTCACAATATCATATTTACTTCACCCAGATCTTTTATATCAAAATTAGTAGAGAAAAATAATTTGGTATATTTTCTACCATTTTTGTATACACACATTTATCCATTTCACTAGAATAAAATCTATCTTTTATTAAAACTTGATAAAATTTTCATGACACTATTTAGGATCTCGTTTAAAGTCCATAAAGAGATTTAATTAATTTATAATTCTTAATTTCTTGTCCGAAATTATAGATTTATGGTTGAACCATATAAATTTCTTCTTCTAAATCACCATTTTAAAAAAGCTATTTTTATGTCCATTTGATGGATACAAACTTATGAATTGACGACAAGACAATTAATATTTGAATAGAAGAAATTCTTCTCACTTTTGCAAATATATTTGAATAATCATTATTTTGATTTTCAGAAAATATTTTAGCTACCAACCAAAATTTATATTTATCTATAGATACATCAAGATTAAATTAATTTTTGAAAATCCATTTACGCCTAATAGGTTTTTCATCAGGAGGTAAATCATTTAAAATCTCTGTATTATTTTTCACAATTAAATTTAATTTCAATGTTTATTGCCTTTTTCCAACATTTAACATCAAAAGATGATACAACTTCCAAATAATTTGATGGTTCATTATCGAAATGAAAAGTTTGAAAATCATTTTCATAAAATAATATTTTTTTCTAGACCTTTTACTCCTTCTCAGTTCCTCAACATTAGAGGTAGATTCATTTCCTCTCTCAACAGGTGCATGAGAAATTTTATCACATAGAGAAAAAATGGGTTCAAAGAATTCAATATTTTTTGTCTCAATTCTAGTATCGTTATCAAGAACATCACTTTAAAGAAACAAATCTATAAGCAACACTATGTTTAGCATATCCAATAAGCATGCAATCAGTGTTAAAATTAATTTTCCATTTTTAGGCCCAAGCAAAAGAAATTTGGCAAGGCAACCCCACACTTTTAAATATTTCAAGTTAGATAATCTTTCCAAAATTCATAAGGAGTTCTACCAGTTCTTTCATGAGAAATTCTATTTGGTAAGTGACATGAAGATAAGATAGCTCCAACTCACAAATTATCAGGTCCATTATAGCTAATTAACACAGAGTTCATTATTTCTTTCGATGTTCTATTTTTCTTTCTGATACTTCATTAGACTGAGGTGAATAAGACAGAGTTACTTCATAACTAATCTTTTTTTTTCACAAAAAAAACATTTAATTACAAATATTCTCCACCTCTATCAGATCTAATCCCCTTGATTTTTCTATTAAGTTAATTTTTAACTTCAATTTTATAAGACACAAAAGCGTCAAATGAATTATTTTTATTTCTAAGTAAATACAACTTAGTGAATTTAGAGCAATCATCAATAAAAGTCACATGACAATCACCATTTTTAGTCATAGTCTATTTCAAATCACCTAAATCAGTGTAAATTAAAGATAATAATTCAATTTCTCTATTTACTAAAAAATATGTATTTTTAGTAATTTTAACATTTGCAGACATTTCACACCT
>NC_061115.1:146118224-146136332 GCF_002878395.1 Capsicum annuum | reverse complement strand
AGAAGATGAAGATTAGTTGCGTAGGTTGTATTTATTATGTGTTGATGTCGATATGCTTTGTATTATATATTTACCTTTATATTTCTTGTTTAAGATTGATATGTAATATACTGTTTTACTTTGTTGTTTCCACTTTTTCACAATTTATATAGTAATAACAATATTTTTGTCTACATATCGTGTTATTGAAGTGATTTGAAATGTGAATTAGTAACTTGAAATTATATACTTGGAATCTTTTCATATACATTCATTTTGTAGGAACTAACTACTTGTTAACATAATTTAGATGTCAGACAGAGATGATAGAGGTAAGGGAAAAGTTGATACTAAAAAATCAAAAAAGAATCGACAACCTCCACCTTAAAGGTGGCCACAAGGTATTCATATAGCTGAGGGTCAGTTTGCTAACGCGCCAGTACGACCCTCACATTCTAGGTTATCAGAGGATTCGATACCTACTCCTATGCATGGGGGGCCACTACATGGGTCTGCACCGACTCATTTTGCTCTTATGATCGTGCCAACTCCAGCACAGTATTATCGTATAGACGCTGGCCTCTCCAGACATGTACCATCATCGATACCCTCCTGCAGCAGTCACGCAACTTCGTACAGTGATTCTGCGGGATCTATTGGGTTATTGGATCTTTGACTTGGAGGCACTCCATCTGGTGCTTCAGATCCACCCACGCCAGTGCATCCACCATCACTTATTACGTAGCCAAGAGACAAAGATGATTCTGGGAGGATTTATCTTGTTCCAGTTGGGAAAGGGTAAGATTTCTAAATATAATAACGTTACTCATTTTTTCATTACTATATTATTGTGCTCTATGAAATTAATGTTTGATGTTCTGTTATAGGTTTAGGCCGGATGGTAGAGCTGAAAAAAGGTGCAAACATTCATTACTCGCCACTTCAAAGACTACTGGACCAGCTGGCAAAAGGTTCCAGAACTTGACAGAGATAGAATGTTTGAAGAATTTAAGGTAAGAATTTAACTTACCGACTACTTATTTACGTTATGTTATAACAAAAGATTGAATATTACATTTTTGCTGTTGAATTTTACTGGTGGGATGATGCAAATACATTTCATATAAAGAACTTTTTCATTAGATGTAGAGCCAGATTTAACAATCTCTTGAAATATGCCCAAAAGAAATCGGTAAGACCTAAGTGGATTCCTGAATCAACATGGCAACTGTATATTCTCTATTGGAATAACGAAGAATACAAATTGTTGAGTGAAAAAAGGAAAGAAAGCTAGGGCATCATCCAAGGGTGGCTCCCTACATACTGCGAGTGCCAGAAGTACTCTTGCTGTGATGGAAATAATGGTATGTAACTTTTACAGTTTTAATTGTTTGTTTCTATATATTTAAATTTTTAATTATTTGAACATTGATAATTTTTTCATATGCAGAAAAAAGAAAAGGGTAGGAAAATACAACATTATGAGTTATTCAAGGAGACTCATGTGATAAAAAAAGAACCCGACTGATGAATATGTTTGGGTTGAAGCTCGTACAAAAGCTGTCCACGTAAGTAACAAATTTTGAATTCATGAATTTTTTTCTTAAAGTTGATATTATTCAATTATAATCATTTTAATATTTTTTGACTCTTAGTATTAACTTTCTTTGAATATAGGACGAATATATGCATCTTCTAGGTGCGTATCGTAGTAGTCTGCCTCCTGAAAGTCAAGGTGACCTAATACCCCAACATGTAGAGGAGGAGTTATGGGAAAAAGTTGTGGGTCCTACAAATAGAGGCCATTTGGTTGGATACCACAAAAACATTTTTGGCGATAATATTAGGTGTTCGTCCGGCCCTTCTTACTCTAGCTCTTCAGTTGATAGAGAAACGATTGAAAGCCTACAAAATACGGTTTCTCAACACACTCAAGAGCTTGCTAAATAGAGAGAGAGGTAGAAAAAGACGGAGAAGGCAACAACATCACTATTCAAGAAGCTGCAACAATAGATAAGCTTTTTCATTCAGATTATGGAAAATATTCCTCCGTGTCCTGGTGATGCAGTTTAGGCTGCAAAAGGTCTGGGCCCCCTGAATGATTTCAGCACGGATGATGATATGGAAGACGATGACGAATTAGATGATAGTGACTCTTAGGTTTTTTATTTTTGTATGTGTTGCACTTTGAAACTATTGTTGTAGTATTTCATATTTTGTTGGACATTTTGTATGTCCTATACACTTTTGAAAGCATTTTTGTATTGTTGTTGTTGCATATGCTGTATTTGGGTTCAGAAATTTTTTTTTAAAATACCCAAAAAAAAACGACCACAAGTGGTCAGTTTTGCAAATATTTATTTTGCAGAAACCCTACCACTTGTGGTATTTAATAAAAACCTTCCACAAGTGGTCGAATTTTTAATAAATTAATTAATTAATTTAATAAAAAACCTTCCACTTGTGGTCGGTTTTTTAATAATTTAATTAATTAATTTGATAAAAAACCTTCCACTTGTGGTCAGTTGTTTATTAAATTAATTAATGGTAGGTTTTTTTTTCTCTAAAATAATGTTTTCTAACTTTAATAAAATAATAATAAATTTTAAATATGTATATATATTTTAAAAAAAAAACTGACCACTTGTGGTCGGTTTTGGAAAAACTACCACAACTTTACCGACCACAGATTTTGATCGCTTTTGTGGTCGGTTTTTTATAAAAACCTTCCACATGTGGAAGATTTTTGTGGTCGATTTTAGCCTTTTTTTTTAGTAGTGGAAGAACTCAATTTAAAAATTGAGTGCAAACATACACAGTAAAACATAAAGTTAGTACATTATTTTCTCGAACAATTTTGAATGGTTATATAACCTATGATAATATCATGAGGTAGAGGATATCGGAAATAATATAGTGTTTCGTGATACTTCATTTAAACCTTCAGCACAATCAATCAAATATGTATATATATATATATATATATATATATATATATATATATATATATATATATACCTCTCTATAATCTCCATTCATATTTATCTATTTTCTTTTTTTTTTGAATTTTTCTCTTCATTCTTTTTATTAATTAATTTGTTTATTAATTAAAAAAATTATATCATATTTACTATACATAATTATATCTCATGAGTTATAAAAAAACCTACATCTATTTGTATTCTCTACTTAATAACATGTCTTTTAAACTTCTTTCTACCTATTTTTATGGCTTATCAATGTATAAATAACTATAATCTATAGAGTTGTGGATGTTCATTTCTATTTCTCCTTTTTGTTTATTAGTATATATCTTTTTCTACTTTTGAAATATTTCTTTCATTGTTTTCATTAATTATGTGTTCAATAACCAAATGAGGGGACATTGAAAATGTAATTTGGCAATATGACTACTATGATGAAGATCATAGACATATTATTCAAAATTTCTTCTTGTGGCATGAGAATCAAACACAAGTTTACCAAAATGAAGAAGGAAGTTTGATGATGATATATTCAAAGAGAGAATGGTCAAATTATTTTCGTGTAAGTTCATTGTCAAGACGAAGAAAAATCCATAATGCATCAAGAGAGATGGTCAGATTAGTTTAGAAAAGTAGAAATTTTTGAATGATTTATTAATAAATATAGATATACTTCTTGTTGCTTATTTTAGTGTTGTTAGTTAGCTATTTCATCAAATACAAGATATGTACTCTCCAATAATAAGATTTGATTACAAAGTTTTACACTTTACGTATACTGATTATTTTGTGGCTAACATAAAACTTAATTATTATATAAGCATTCGTCTTTAAATATACAATCTCTATTTATATATAATTGTGGTCTATTAATTAGAAGATGATGTATATAGTTCTTTGACCAAAAATTCAAATTTTCTTGAATTCTTTGCTAAATTTCGTTTTGTGAAATTTTATTTTATTTAATTTGTGCTTCACTGCAAAATTTCAAAAACTACTTTCTTATTTCTCTTAGTTACACCTCATCTTTTCCTCTTCTCTTTATTGATCCTTTTAATAATAATTTTCTATAATCATAATAATAATCATCTTTACAATAATATTTTATCATCATGTATTTAAGGTAAAAGAAAGAGAGAGGCAAGAAATATTTCTACCAATTGATTTTATGAATTTGTGTCGGGGGTCTATCAGAAACAACCTCTCTACTTCTTCGGAGGTAGCGGTATGGACATCGTATATTTTACCCTCCTCAGACCTCACTTTGTGGTAATACACTGGGTTTGTTGTTGTTGTTGTTGTTGTTTGATTTTATGAATTTGTCGCAAACGAGTCCAATATTGTATTTTTCTATTTTTTTTTTCTAAAAATAATAATGATTTAGGTTTAGATTTTAAATAAGATGAAAGTTATGAAAATATTAACAAATTAAAGTTAAATACTTATAAACATCTATAAATAAGGTGATGTAACATTTTTTTAGTGCCTAAAAGATCTTCTTCTTCTTTTCTTTTTTTTTGCTTTTTAGATGTTTTCCTTCATTTTACTAGATAACAATAATATAATATTCTACTAACTAATTGAATTAAAAAAATACACCAACTTAACACATGTAATTAAGTAAAAAGTATTGTAACCGTTGTGACTTGTGATGATTCCGCTAATGAAAGCTTAGGTTACAACTCTAACTGTTGTGATAACTCAACTAATAAAAACATAAGTTACAATTATAAAATATAAAAAACATTATGATTTATTGAAGTTGTAAATGTTGAATTAAAATATTGAGGAACGATAATACTAATTGTCTTTTTCTTCATAATCAATCTTTCTCCCCCTTTAAAATTGCAAAGGTTGATTTGATAGTTCTCAATTCTTTTGATTTTATTTTTGGTTATTGATCCATTGCTTTGATTGAGATTAGTATCAAATTTCAATCTCAATTATGATAGTGAACCAACTATATTTATCGAATTTCTATTATTGCTAAAGAAATTTAAATATTCAAGATCTATTTTCACTATTAAAGATATCTATGTATTACTAAAAAAGATTTTGAATGTCACAAAATAAATTTAATGAGCGCATGACTCTTTCTTCTCCCCCATCTCTATGATAACTTATTCCTTGAATTAATATTGTAACAATTGAAAGTTAAGGTACAACAATTATTGT
This sequence comes from Capsicum annuum, assembly GCF_002878395.1. NCBI lineage: Eukaryota > Viridiplantae > Streptophyta > Magnoliopsida > Solanales > Solanaceae > Capsicum > Capsicum annuum. Next base: position 146,131,194 of record NC_061115.1, on the reverse strand, counting down.
GTATAACTACCAAAAGAGATTAACATTTTATATGAAAACACCTTAATGTTTTCATGTAAAAAAAAAGACTTTAAATGTGTTTAACTTTTAAATTTAATTAGATGTTAAAAAAACTAAGTCATAAAATTAACAAAGTCTTTCATGACTGCACAATAGTAGAGAGAAAATATCACGTGATTTTTTGTTTCTCATACTTTATTGATAGAAATTTGCAGGTGCCCATGAAATTATGCAAGTGATTTCTGACATCACATTTATAAGAAAAAATATTCTGATTTAATTTATTTTTATGAGTTTTTTTTGTTGTTTGTTAATTCAAGGATAATAATTTTTATCTTTAAATAACGATTTTCAATATCAGGTTATTTACTTCTAATCAACTTAACATGATAGTTAATATTTTAAATTATATACATATTGTTTTGTTAATCTTCTAGTCAAATAATTTTAAATTTATGTAAAAGTTGACAATTGATATTTTGTGTAGCATTTGACGAATATGTAATTGTTGCATGCTTCAACTATTATAGCATTAAAGGAAGAAGACAAAGAAACAAAGCAAGAGTTTCAGTATATTCCTATACAACGACAACAATTTCATTCTGCTCTCCTTTCTTTATTTCCTTTTTTAAAAAAAAAAATATATTTCATGATGAAGTTTGAATTTGTTTTTAATCCATTATTATGATATATTACAAGATGATTTGAAATTTACATTATATGTTGTATTAAAGGGGTATTTGACATGTTGAGAAAGTGTGACTTAAAATTCACATTATGACTTCATCTTTTGTTGAGTTCAACTATAGATAATTAGAATTATTATTTAGCAAGAATTTGTACGTTTTTTGCTTTTATTTTTATTTAATAACGTAAAGTCTAAAATTTTTGTATTTATTTATAAACAACTAATAAATGATCGTGAATTATATGATTTAAATTTCATAATTGACAAAATAATAACAAAAATTCAATAATATTATTAAATTAATAAGATAATAATATTTATAAATTTTTTTCACTTAAAAAATCTATAAATAATAAAAAATTCAATAATATGATAAGATAGTAATATTTATAATTTCTTTCTCTTGAACAATTTTCGCGCATCGCGCGGGGACGAATGCTAGTATAAACTTATACTAAAAAACTATCAATATTTTAATTTATATAATTTTAATTAAAAATTACAAGTGATATAAAATATGTAATAGTAACTCAAAGTAAAACATACAAAATGAAGAGTATAAAGTTGTAGTCTTCTTTCATTGATTATGGCTATATACATAGCCAAAGACAAATATAGAAAGTTAGAAACTTATCAAACATGGAAGAGGTGCAGTGTGACTAGGATTTTTAATTTATCACAAGGTATGCCACATGTCCTTCCTTTGAACACATGGCATCAAATTTTACAACTCTTCCCCTTGGATGCCCATGTAAAGAAAAATTTACTGAATATGCATTTGAGTGTTGCCTCATTAAAAACTTATCAGGAAAATCCAATGGGATAAAGCCTTGATTAAGGAAAAAAGAGTACAACGCGTATTCTTACCCCCTGATGAAGACCTCGATTCAACCGATTCAGTCTTTGCATTCTAATCTTGTGTATCATTTTCTCAAAAGTTGAAGTTGGTAAAGACTTGGTAAACAAATCTGTTGGGTTGTCATTTGAACAAATTTGTTGTACATCAATATCACTATTCTTTTGGAGATCATGTGTGAAGAAGATCTTTGGCGAGGTATGCTTCGTTCTATCTCCCTTTATAAAGACTCATTTTAATTGATCTATGCATGCTGCATTGTCTTCAAATATGACTGTGAGTATCTTGATATCGAGCTTCAGGCCACATCTCTCTTTGATGGAATGTATCACTAGTCTCAGCCATATGCATTCTCTACTTGCCTCATGAATAGCTATTATCTCAATATGATTTGAAGAAGTAGCAACGATAGACTGCTTTATAGATCGTCGTGATATAGCAGTACCTTCGTACGTAAACACATAGCCTATTTGAGATTGTGATTTATGTGGGTCAGATAAATAACCTGCATCTGCATGACCAACAAGATCTGAACTAGCTTTGTTAGTATAAAACAAACCCATATCAATAGTCCCTTTTAGGTATCTCAATATATGCTTAACTCCGTTCCAGTGTCTTCGCGTAGGAGCAAAACTATACCTTGCTAGAAAATTAACAGAAAATGCTATATCCGGCCTTGTAGTATTAGCAAGGTAGGTAAGTGCACCAATAACACTGAGATATGATAATTCGGGACCAAGAATCTCTTCACCCTCTTCCAGAGGTCGGAATGGATCTTTACTCACTTCGAGTGATCGAACAACTATTGGAGTACTTAATGGATATGCTTAGTCCATGTAAAATCACTTCAAAACCTTCTCGGTAGAGGCAGTTTGGTGAATGAAGACCCCTGTCTGCCAAAATATTCAATTTGCAGACCAAGACAAAGTTTTTTCTTTCTAAGCTCTTTCATTTTGAATTCTTTCTTTAGATATTCAATTGCCTTTTGGACCTCTTTTAGAGTCCCAATGAGATTTATATCATCCACATAAACAACGAGTATAACAGATTCAGATGTTGTTTTCTAAATGAAAATACAAGGACAAATGATGTCATTTATGTAACCTTTGTTTATCAAGTACTCACTAAGGTGATTATACCACATATGCCCAGGTTGTTTTAGACCGTATAACAATCTTTGTAATCTGATTGAAAATAATTTTTGAGACTTTGAACTACATGCTTCAAGCATTTTTAATCCTTCTGGAATTCTCATATAAATATAATTATTAAGTGAACCATAAAGATAAGCTGTAACCACATCCATTAGATGAATTTTAAAATTTTCATGTACAACTAGACTGATAAGGTATCAAAATGTTATTGTATCCATAACCGGTGAATATGTTTCTTCATAGTCAACACCGAGTCTTTAAGAGAATCCTTGTACAATGGCGAGCCTTGTATCTTACAACTTTATTTTTTTCTCATTTCTTTTACGTACGAAGACCCATTTATAGCCGACTAATTTTACACCATCTGGAGTTTGAACTACATGTCCAAAAACCTTTCATTTATCAAGTGAGTTCAATTTCTATTGAATCGCCTCTTGCCATTTTAGCCAATTTTTTCTTCGTCGATATTCTTCGATAAATAGAGGAATCGACAATCTGCAAATCGAGCAGTAAATAAATCTCCCGTTAATGATTCAAGGTAGTGAATTATAGAGAGTGACTCAAACCCAACATATATTCTTAACCTTTTCTGGGGGCCCATCTTAGTAAGCTGAGGTGGTACAACTGGCACATATACAATACATCTAAAAATTCATAGATGAGCAATATTTGGCTCATGATCAAGGACCAATTGTAACTGGGAGTACATATTATAATAAGTTGGTTTGAGACGAATAAGTGATGCGGCATGTAAGATAGCATGACCCCAAACAGTAGTAGGAAATTTCTTTTTCATAAGTAATGGCCTTGCTATCAATTATAGGCGCTTAATAAATGACTCCGCAAGACTATTTTGAGTATGAACATGAGGGACAGGATGTCAACTCTTATCCCAACTAACATACAATAATCATCAAAAGCTTGGGATGTAAATTCTCCAGCATTATCGAGGCGAATAGCCTTAATAGGATAATCTCAAAATTGCACCCTTAATCGTATTATTTGTGCCAATAATTTTACTAACATCAGGTTACGAGATGATAAGAGACACACATGAGACCATCTTAAAGATGAGTCTATTAGGACTATAAAATATCTAAATAACCCACTTGGTGGGTGAATAGGTTCACATATATCCCCTTATATATGTTCTAGAAAAGAGGGGATTTGTCGCCAAATTTAAGTGGCGATGGCCTAGTTATCAGCTTGCCTTGACACTGATAACAAGCAGCACATGAAAATTTATCTTGTAAGAATCTTCAGGTTCTTTAATAGGTGCCCATTTGAATTTTCAATAATTCGTCTCATCATTATTGAGCTAGGATGGCCTATTCGATCATGCCAAAGCACAAACGTATGGTTTACGATAGAGTGTACTTCAACTGTACTAATTCCTGCATAGTATAAGCCGAAAGACAAAGTTGGTAATTTCTCCAACACTTGCTTTTGACCTGAGGCATTCTCGGTAATGCCAAGATATTCAACATTCATTTCATTTACTGTCTCAATATGATATCTATTTCAATGGATATCTTTGAAACTCAATAAGTTTCTTGGGGATTTAGAAGACAACAACACATCTTTTATAACTAATTTTGGCCCCTTAAGCAGAAATATAGTAGCTCTTTCAGAGCCTTCAATCAATTTTGAATTTCCAGAGATTATTATGACATTTGCTTTTCTTCTAAGTAAGTGGGAAAAGTATTTCTCATCTTTAAATATTATGTGCGTTGTCCCACTATCAATTACACAAATATCATCACGATCTATTATTGATCCAAATAAAACTTGAGGAATATCCATATTTTCTTCAAGATGAAAATATAAACAAAGTAAATATTATAGTATTACTAGCACATAACATATCAAACAAACTTTATTTATTTACAAGACTAGTAAGGCACTATTGTCAAAAATATAAATTAATACAACTTAATTGGAAAGTAATACAATTAGACTATTTCATAATCATCACTGACAGGGTGATTAACATGTCGTTCAGGGATCATAAGGAAATCTAAGACATCTAAATTCATGGGCTCAACATTGTCTTTAGAGATAAAGTTTGTCTCTACATTGTTATCTGTTTTCTTAAGAGACGCCTGATAGAGATTCACCGGATGCTTTGGCGTATGACAGGTATGCAATCAGTTCCCCATTCTTCCACATCGATAACATTTATTTTCAGTGTTTTTCCTTGACACTACTTTAGTAGCTTCACCCTTCTTTTTACACTGCTAGTGTTGAAGGTTATTGTTTAGTGCAAGAGGATCACCCTGATTAAAATATCTACCTCAACCACGACCATGATCACAACTGGGGCCAAGGCTTCTTTCACGCCTAGTTTGATGAAAATGTGCAGCATTCACTTTAGGAATGGAGCAATACCATGAGGTCGACTTTCACGATTTCTCATTAAAAGATCATTATGTTGTTCAGCAGCAAGAAGATGCGAAATCAATTCAGAATACTTTTTAAATCCCATTTCTCGGTATTGCTGCTGCAGGAGCATAAATGAGAACAATGAAAAATATCTACGGGCAAACAATATGCCATCATAATACGACCAATGCCTTCCAACACTATTACCTAACTAACCTTCTACTTTAATGTGCCTTCTCCACACCCCCATCCAGGGTGATGTCCTCGATAACCTGAATATAAGTTATGTCATATCGAAGCACCTCTCCCTAATACTTCTTCAGCCTATCGAATCACCTCTCCCCAATACTTCTTTAGCCTACCTCTACCCCTCTTCGTACCCACTATATCCAACCTCACGCACCTTCTCACTGAGATGTCTAAATCTCACTTTATCACATGTTCAAACCATCTCAGTCTCTTTTTTCTCATCTTATGCACCATAGAGACTACTCTCATTTTATCTCGAATGACCAAATTCCTGATTCTATTACACCTAGTAGTCTCATACATTCATCTCAATATCTCCATTTTTGCTACATGCATCTTCTGAACATGGAGACTTTGACCTGTCCTATACAATAACGTCGATCTAACTATTAGCCCATAAAACTTATCTTTAAGTTTTAGGGGTATCTTTTTATCACACAAAATTTCGGAGGTAAGCCTTCACTTCATTCATGTCGCACCAATACGATGAGTGACATCAGCGTCGATGTCCCTACCACTCTGGAGGATAAAACCAAGATATTTAAAACTGTCGCTCTTGGAGAGATCCTATGTATTCAACCGCACTTCCACGTCTTCCTCATGCACAAGAGATATAAATTTAAAATAAAATATAAATTTGTGAAACATTATTTTCTCTATTCCAATATGTGTGATACTATTTAATTTGACGCAAAGTTTAAAAAGAAAATAAAGACTTAAAAGTTTATGATATAAACAAACTTTAAATACTTGTGGGTATAAATTATTTCATTAAAAGTGAACAAAAAAAATCAAAATTAAATTATTTTAATTATGAGAATGCCATAATATTTTTAAAATAAACAAAAAAGTGATATATAAATTAAGATAGAGTTAGTATAAAATCAATTGAGCCCTTAAATGCAAACCACATCAAACGTAGTAACCGAACCATTCAATCATGGGGAACCCGATAATACTACTTCCATCTATTATTATTTGTTCATATTTGATTTAACATATATTTTAAAAAATAATTTTTTTATATCACTCCTATTAATTATAAATTATTTAAATATTAAAAAGTGAATAATACTAATAACAAGGATAAATAGATATAAAATAATAAACTTTCTTTTAATTTTTCAAATTAAATAAATAAAATTAAATAATTAATTTTATATATTGAATAAGTAAATATGGACAAAAAGATTAAAATTATAAAAGTAGTGAGCCTTGAGTTCGGTAACCTCTAAGGGGCATATCTGTAAGACTACTATGTAGAAACGGACAAAAGACTTAGAAAGTTCTATTGTACAAAAAACGGTCAGATAACTTAAAAAAGGTAAACTTCAATTGCACTGCATACATAGAAACCGACAAACAAATATCTGAGACTTCAATGCACACACACAAACAAATTCCTCTGTAACATCACCATTTTGCTTGACACCCACTTTTTAATTGATTCTTGAATTTTACTGTGAGTTTTCTTTTTTTTTTTTTACTTTCTGAATTTTACTGTTTATTAAAGTATTTATGTAACTGTTATATGTGAATTTTTGTGTAACTTTGGCTGTAGCGATACAAAGAAACAAAATGGGGTTGATTTCTGGGATTCGAATGGGGATGATCCTTGGGGTTGGATTAATGGCTGCTTGGAAACACATGACTAGTTGTCGAAGTACTAAACGAATTTCCAAGGTATCATTTGCATGAATTATGACTTTTCTTTGGTGTGTTTTGTTGGGGAATAACGGAAAATAATAATAACAATAATATTATTTAACTGTTGATAAAATATTATATTAATAATATTAACAATATAATAAAATAATAATGTATAATATTATTGCTATCTTACTGATAACACTGTAATTAATATGACAACTATAACAGTAATCTAACTGCTTCTTAATCAGTTAATATATTAACTATACTTGAGTCGTGTTAAGCACTGTCCTAAGAAACTATTTCAGTAGTGTGAAATGTTTCCTTAGGATTAAACAAACGCTTCCCTGATTAATTAGAGGATATTCAAAGTTAAATAAGCCTTTTCTAATTAAACAGAAAATACAGAAATCAACAAAATTATTAATACAAATACCAACAAGTTAAAATATTAAACAAAAAATAACTATAAAATGATAATTAAATAATACAAATACCAACAAGTTAAAATATTAAACAAAAAATAACTATAAAATGATAATTAAATTGGAACAAAAAGGATAAGAAATTGGATAGTTGGAAGTATATATCCTTCTCTGTGTTTTGGTGCAAAGTGAGAAATGCTATATACATATAGCAATATTGAGGCGGCAACATTTTCTTTTTTTTTTTTTCTTTTTTTTTCTTTCTCTCCAAGTGAAAAATTCTTTTGAAATAAATATTTCACTTACAATCCCCACATTATTTCAAAAGAATTTATAGGAAAATGTTTTAACTTGTTGAATTTGCATGGATAAAATGCAGTAGGTTTGGTGTCTTCTGGACTATGAACGAAACTTAGATCAATAAAATTTAACTTACAGAACTACCGATGAAATATAATATTTCTATGAACCGAATAACTCTTGTTGTAAGTTAGAGACTTTATCAATCACATATTGACCGTAATTTTGTTGTTCAACGCGGTTTTGCGCCAATAGGTCATGCGCGCGCCTGGTATTCATGAGAGCTCTAGAGACTAAGGCCAAAAGTATTATAGGAACGGCCTCATTCCACTTCTCATATAGGTGAATTCATCAAGTGTACACTGCTTTAAATACACCATCCATAAGGACTATGAATTCATTAAGAGTTAATAACTCATCCCTCCATTTTAGTAGCAGTTGAAACACTCTCAATAAGTGTGCAGAGTCAATATCGACTTGTTATTACCCATATGAAGCTAATTCATGGGATCTCCAATCACATAGGTTGGGTTACCATCTATTGACAATCATATTGACCTTAACCCCATCTCTTTTGAGGTTTGAAGAATTAATTTTCTTCTCACAGATTTAGTCAGTGAATTGGCCGAATTCAATTCTAACTTCACATAATTAATGGAAATTATTCCATCTTTCAGCAGCTGCTTAACAATATCATGCCTCAATTTCATATGTCTACTCTTGCAATTGTAAGATTTATTCTTCGCAATATCAATTGGGGCTTGACAATCACAATGTATATACACAGGAGACATCAAATCATCCTTTTTCAAAGAGATATGAGGCAACAGATCATCCTTTTTCAAAGGGCTATGAGGCAACAAATCATCCTTTTTAAAAGGGATATTCGCTAAGAAATTTCTTAGTCATTCAGCCTCAGTACCAGCTAATTCCAGAGACACAAACTCTGATTCCATAGTTGATCTAGCAATGATCGTCTGCTTAGCTGATCTCCATGATACTGCACCTCTACTAAGCATGAATACATAACCACTAGTGGATTTTGTCTCGTCTGAATCAGAGATCCAATTTGCATCACAATAACCTTCTAAAATATAAGGAAATCCACTATACAAGATACCATAACTCACGGTTCCTTTTAAATATTTCATCAATCGCATTAATGCAGATCAATGTTTATTATTTAGATTACGAGTATATCTACTCAGTCTACACGTAGCATAGGTTATATCAGGCCTAGTAAAATTCATTAAATGCATTAGACTCCCAATAATCTGTGCATACTTAGACTAAGCAACTGGATCACCATTATTCCCTTTTTAATTTAGAATTAGCATCATAAGGAGTGGATACATGAGTTATCTCCTAACATTTAAACTTCTTGAGAAGTCTTTCAACATAATGTTCTTGTGATAACATTATACCATTTTCACTCTTTATAACTTTAATTCCCAATATCATATTCACTTCACCCAGATCTTTCATATCAAAGTTAGTAGACAAAAATAATTTGGTACGTTCTACAATATTTAAACATGTACCAAATATAAGCATGTCATCAACATATAAACAGATTATTACATAATTATTGTCTACCACTTTTGTATAAACATATTGATCCACCTCAACAGAAGAAAAACTGTCTTTTATTAAGACTTGATCAAATTTCTCATGTCACTGTTTAGGAGCTTGTTTAAGGCCATAAAGAGATTTAATTAATTTACAAACTTTACTTTCTTGTCCAGAAGTTACACATCCTTCAGATTGAACCATATAATTTTTTTTTTCTAAATTGCCATTTAAGAAAGTTGTTTTCACATCCATTTGATGGATAAAAAACTTATGAATTGATGCCAACGCAATTACTACTCGAATAAAAGCAATTCTTGTTACTGGTGCAAATGTATCAAAGTAATCAATATTTTTCTTTTGAGAAAATCCTTTAGCTACTAACCGAGCTTTATATTTATCTAAAGATCCATCTGAATCAAATTTCCTTTTGAAAATCCATTTACAACCAATCGGTCTAGCACCAGGAGGTAAATCAGTTAAAACCCAGGTATTATTTTTCATAATTGAATCAAGTTCAAATTTTATTGCCTCTTTCCAAAATTTAGCATCAGAAGAAGATATAGCTTCAAAATAATTTGATGGTTCATTATCAACAAGAGAAGTTTGAAAATTATTTCCATAAGGAAAATATTATTTTTTAGGCCTTGTACTCATTCTCAGTTCCTCAATATTAGAGGTAGATTCATTTTTTTTTCAACAGGTGCATGCGAGATTTTATCACATAGTGAAAAATATGTTCAAAGAATTCAGCATTCTTTGTCTCAATTATAGTATTACTATCAAGTACATCACATTTCAAGACAAGAAATCTATATGCAACACTATGTTCAGCATATTCAATAAGCATGCAATCAGCAGTTTTAGAACCTATTTTCCTCTTTTTAGGTTCAGAAAGATGAACTTTCGCAAGGCAACCCCACACTTTTAAATATTTCAAATTAGGTTTATAATCTTTTCACAATTCATAAGGAGTTTTGCCAGTTCTTTTATGAGGAATTCTATTCTGTAAATAACATGCAGATAATAGCTTCACCCCACAAATTATCAGGTGCACAAGAGCTAATTATCATAGAATTCATCATATCTTTTAATGTTTTATTTTTCTCTCAGCTACACCGTTAGACTCAGGAGAATAAGGCGGAGTTACTTCATGAATAATACCCTTTTTTTCACAAAAAACATTTAAAGATACATATTCTCCACCTCTATCAATCTAATTCTTTTGATTTTTCTACTAAGCTGATTTTCAACTTCAGATTTATAAGACACAAAAGCATCAAATGTATCATCTTTATTTCTAAGCAAATACAACTTAGTAAATCTATAAAAATCATCAATAAAAGTCACATAATATCTTTTACCACCTCTAGTCATAGTTTGTTTTAAATCACCCAAATTAGTATGAATCAAAGATAACAGTTCAGTTTCTCTATCAACTGAAAAATATGACTTTAATTTTAGATTCAGCACATATTTCACATTTATCAAAATTACTTGAATTCAAACCAGATATTAAACCAAGTGATTGTATATTCTTTAGATAAGAGAAATTAACATGTCCTAATCTAGCATGTCATAAAGAAATAGACACAATCATATAAGCAGAAGCTAATGCATTATCATTGATAATATTAAGTACATAAAGTCCATGATTACAATGTCCATTTCCAATAAGAATATCATTTTTAGCTAATATGACCTCATTATTTCAAATATAACCTTTATTCTAGTTTTTTCTAATAATGCCACAGAAATTAAATTAATTCTGATATTAGGAACATGCAGCACGTTACTCAATGCCAAAGTTTTACCAGATGTGAGTTTAAGAAGAACTTTGCCTTTTCCAAGAACTTGAATAGTTCTCGAGGTCCCAAGATAAACAATTTCTTCTTCTTTCTGAACTTGGGTGTATGATATAAAATCATTTTTATTTATACAAATGTGTCTAGTAGCACCAGAGTCTACTATCCAGTTTCTCACATTGGTCTCAATATTCATTTCTGAAATGACCGCAATAATTATATCATCCGTTTCAGTCAAATTTATTTTTGACTTAGCGGGATTGTTATTTCTTTCACATATTCTCTTGCATTGAGATGCATTTTCTATGAAGATTCTATTATTAACATTAGGCATACAACCAAGTTTATTTTCATAACTGTATTCTGCATTACCTGCAATACCATAATCTTCTAACAAACTGACTGGAATGGAAGCAGCCAGAGCAACACCAGCAACTTTACCGAGGGGTTCTGTATTTTGTTTATCCCCTCTTTTTGGCTGTTGCCAATATCATAATTGGACAAGCTTGGAACAATTTTTGTTGCTGAATTAATATATGTTTCCCACCAGCAGGTTCTAGCTTGACTACGCTCTCCATCTCTCTTTTGATTCTGCAATTTTAGTCCTTTTGAATATGTTTAGCTTATATTTCAAAAGTTCCATTTTTGGTTGTTTTAACTTCGTGCTCAGTCCATCACATTTCTTTTGTAATCCCTCCTTTCCATGGTATTATGTAGTTCTTTTTCCCCTTGTTTGCAGAATTGCTTGAAGAGTTGCAGTTTCCTTTTCACACTTCTTCTGGGTGTCTGGTTATGAATATTGCTTTTATTTGTTGCATTCTCTTCTTTAATAGGATGGCCAAGAAACCTCTCTATTGTTTTTTAAGGGAAAATGCACAAGTACCTCTTTAAACTATGATCATACTTTCAACTATACTTCTTTTTCAGGTCTATTACCTCCCGAAATACTTTAAAATACAATAACACACCCTTATTTGATGAGGCCGCATAAAGACACTCTTCACCCTCCTGAGATAAGTCCGTTTCAAATTAACGCTAAACCTTAATGACTAATAATAGTAAGAATTTTAATTTGTGCATCATTTTTAAGGCAGTTAATATTAATTATTTTAAACTTTGCTCAGTCTTGTCTTTATTGCCTAATTAATTGGCTACAGCCCACAAGTACACACCAACCTCTCATAATTTCAAGCCTTAACTAATTTTGTTATGACGTTTTTAGATATTTTAGCTGTTAATTAGTATGGTTTATGGTACAAATATTGTAAGTTGTTAATTTTTGTGATCTATAATACTTTTTACTGGAAAGAAAAGAGGTACAAAAAGCAAGTCGGATCTACCAGAAAAAGGCTGAAGTGTAGATTCTGTAATAAATCAAATCTAGCAAGAGGTACAATATACAGCATCCAAGTACAACAACTTAAAAGAACAAAAAGAAAAAAACAATAAAATACCCTCAAATGCACTAGCAATTCAAGAAGCAGCAACTATCAACTGTGCGCTTCACCCATGTGATCACTCATGTTTCTACTAAGTAGTAAATCAAATCTAGCCTAGGGTTTATTGTCTCAGAAAAGTACAGCAACTTGAAGCATCAAACAAAAAAAAGACAATACCTAAAACATCCTTAAAGGGACTTAACAATTCCAAGAAGCACATATGACAGTCATTAACTGCTTTCATCTGTTTGCTCACTCATGTTTCTGCTAAGTAGTAATTATAAGATATATTTAACATTACGAAACTCAAAAAATATTTTTATAATGTTATATAATTTTAATTTAGGAGCATAATTTTTTTAAAAAATACTTGGCGCCATGATAAAGAGAAAGAAAGACATAATTTGTTTATAAAAAAGCATATCAATTTAAATTTTAATGTTGATTAATTAT
>NC_061115.1:146114700-146115224 GCF_002878395.1 Capsicum annuum | reverse complement strand
TGTACGTTGGACTCCATGTAGCTCACATGGTTTATGTCGGTTATAGGATCTCTCCAGTGTGTGTGTGTTTCCTTGTATCTACGGTGAATGGTGAAGTGATTTGAAAGTGGAATTGTGAAAGTTATTCTTTCGAAAGATTTAAATTATATTTACATTATAAGAATTGATATTCTTGATGAATTGAAATTGATTGACAAATTATATGATGACTCACATGTGTTATTGTACTTATTTCATCCTCTCATGATTATGATGATTTTCTTCGGGCTATGTGAGTCTTTCATACATCTTGTCTATTTCTTATAAATATTTATGATGATGATGTTTATACAACTGCATACACCCCTATATACTCAGTTCCTTTCCATGGTACTGACCCACAGCTTCGGATGTGGGTTGCATTTTCTTGGAATGTAGGTTCAGGTGCTCAGTTCCAGGTTCGACAGTGATACTTCGGGCACGCTGTTCTATATCCTCTGTTGTGGTGAGTCCTCATGTTCCGAGGACGTGATGTCTGATGTTGG
>NC_061115.1:146106502-146114600 GCF_002878395.1 Capsicum annuum | reverse complement strand
GATGTCTGATGTTGGTTTCACGGAATCGTTTACATTTGATAACTGAGTATGAGTCAGTTGGGGCATGTCTCAATGGCTCGTTGGTTTTATTGATTTTCTTAGAGACTTGTCAGACTAGTATAGATGTTGGGAATTGACTAATAAGTCGTATTTTGTTATCTTTCTAAAATTCTTTTATTCTTGGATGATGATTACTCCGTTGATATTTGAGGGTTATTTATGAAAACCCCGTTAATTTGTGTTGAATTGAATGAAAATGGCTCAAAGGGTTAGCTTGGGGCTACTCGTAGCCTCAAGCACTGTGTGACGCTTCGAGACCCGTCTTTCGGGGCGTTATATAGCTCCACTTCGCAAGTTCGATTCTCTCTGGGATGCGAGACTGCGTATTGTTTTATTCATTGTTGTGTTGTCCTATACATGTACAATTGCTACTATTAAATAAGATTCTAGAATAGCTTAAAATACAAAATCAACATTGAAAAAGTTGAAATTCTTTCCCCCTTTTTCAAAATTAAAGAATTCAAATCCATAATTGAAATACAAGTGCCGAAATAGGAATTTGGGAATTCTCAAAGTCAAATCCCAAAATCACTTTCTTTTTCTTTATCCAAAACTAAAATCTTTTTCTTTTTTGTTGTTTTCCATTCAAGAGTCATGAAGAGATATTTTTTTGAAATATCAAATTCAAGTTTTGTTGCACATAGTCAACCTAATTTGAAAGAAAATAAGAATAAGTTAGGAGTATCATTGCATTCTTCTCAAGAATTTGACTTAAAACTCTTTAAAGGCTGATGCGGGTGAAAGAACTTCAATTTTAGAGTTTTATCCAAATGACTGTGACACAATTAGAAAAGCATATCTTCTAAAAAACCCTGTCATCCTTAACTACAAGAGTTTTCTCAAATAGATATTTGTGGAGATATGCATCATTTTAATCGTAAATGGTATGATGCATTTCCCGGCTGATTGGAGTATAGTGTAAGTAAAGATGCATCCTACTGTTTGTACTGTTATTTATTCAAGGGAAATAATAATAGTCAAGTTTGAGGTGAAGTATTTTAGAGTACGAATTTTAGGAGTTAGAACAAAAAGGTTAGTTTGAAAACACATGTTAGTGGTATTAATAACATCCATAATCAGGCAAAAAAAGGTGAGGATCCAATGTGAAAAGGACAATATATTCATGCTTCATCTGAAAAACAATCTACTAAAGATAATCATGAATATCATATTCGCTTGGCAGTTTTGATTGATGTAGCAAGGCTTCTCGCGTGAGACAATAATTGACATTTTGGGGTCATAATAAATCTAAGTCATCGCTTACTAGAGTTAATTTTCTTAAAATCTTTCATTTTATTCTCAAAAATTTAATAATTTCATAAATTTATGTTGGGAAAAGGCTCCTCAAAATGATCAAATGACTTGTCCAAGAATTCAAAAAGAAATTGCAATTGCTTGCAAGATTAAAACAATTAAGTGTATCATAAAGGAACTAAATGTGACTTCTTTTCTTTATTGGTTGATGAATCTTTTAATATTTCATGTGAGGAGCTAATGACGATTGTTTTAAAATATGTTGATGGTAGAGGATTTGTTACGGAGAGACTTCTTGATATTGTTTATGTCAAAATTATTAATGCTTTATCTATAAAAGATGCAATTGTCAATTTACTTTCTCAAAATTTCTTAAGTTATCTTATGTGCGTGATGGAGCAAGCAATATGCAAGGTGATATCAACGATCGTACGATGTTGATTAAGAAAGAAATTAGATCGACTTATTCTATTCATTGTTTTGCTCGTTAACTTCAATTGGCTCTTGTTGTATTTCTAAAAGATGTCTTCAAGTAGAAGAACTTGTGCACTTGATTTCAGATATTTTAATATGTTGGAAGCTTCTTATATGCGTATGAATAAATATAAAAAATTTCAAAAATAAAATAAATTTCAGGAGGCTTTTGATATGAGTGAGCTTAAAACTGGTAAGGGCTTACATCAAGAATTTAATATTTCTCGGGCTTGTGATACTAGTTGGAGATCTCAGTTTGAATCTTTTAATTGTTTTATTCTTAAATTTTATACAATTATGGATATACTTGATAATATTATTGAAACTGCACATTCTTTGGATGAAAAATCTAGGACTACGAAATATATTCGAGCTTCTTAAACGTACGAGGTTCCATTCATATTGCATTTGATGAAAAAAATTTAGGAATTACAAACGAACTTAGTACATGTTTACAAAAAAAGGCAAGATATTGCAAATGCTATGCTATTTGTTGATGTAGCCAAAAGAAGGTTGCAAAATTTGTGGGAAGATAATAAATGGTATCTATTTATTTTCGAGGTGTCTATATTTTGTATCAAGCATAACATTGTGGTACCTGCTTTTGATGAGTTATATGTTAACTCTGAAAGATCAAGGCGTAAAACTGTTGATTATGCTGCCTTTCATCACTTTTTTTATTGAAGTATTTTGTAAAATAATTGATTGACTATTGCAAAAACTTAATGATTATTTTGATGAAGTGACAACTGAGTTGTTTCATAGTGTTGCTTGTTTGAATCTGGTAGACTCATTTTTCAGTTTACATTCAGAAAATAACGAAAATAGTTGAATATATTCTGATGACTTTGATAAACTTAATATGTGTGCACTTGAGAATCAGCTTGCAAATTACATTATTGATGTTCGTGACATCCATAAAAGATTCTTCAATTTAAGTAAGCTTTGTGATCTTTTAAAAAGATTCGTTCAGACCAAAAAAGTATTTGTGTTATCCTCTTATATTTTGTTTGGTGGAATTTGTTTTGCTTCTACCAGTTGGCACTACATCTATTGAAAGAGCTTTTTCAGCAATGAAGTTTATTAAGAGTGAGTTACGGAGTAGAATGAACGATGATTTTTTTAGCGGCTGCATGGTTCCTTTTATGAAAAAGATATGTTTAATAACGTTTCAACTGATGATATTATTTTATCTTTTCAATCAATGAAATCTCATCGATTTGTTTTGTAAATGTGCTTAGAAGTATTGGCAGTGATCTCTTTTTTGAAGTTTTTACTTTGTACTCTAGTTCTAGTTTGATGCATTATTAAGGGAAAACTTTTTTGCTTTACTTATTAACTAGTTAATTTATTCGCGCTTCGCGCGATTATAATATACAAATAATTATTAAATAATTTATAGATAGATCTTTATATGAAAAGAATTAATATAAAATTAAAGAATGTAAAAAAAAAAATAATTACACCAACTCAACGGCTTCTCAAATTAATAGACGTATAATTCATAGAGTAAATATGTTAACAACATGTAATCATCTGCTTTAGAAGGTGAAGAGCAAAATATTTATTCTTGTAATTATAATGATTAAAAATAAATCAGATAATACACTATTTCTCAAAGTTAAAAAAAAAGAAGAAGAAATAAATAAAACATAAAGATTTCTTTTTTGATGTATATAATTTTTTAAAAATAAACCAGATAAATACTCTATTTTTTAAAATTAAAAAAAATGAATAAAACGTAAATGGTTCTTTTTTATGTATATATAATTTTTAGAATTAATTATCTTATTTTCTCCCTCGCCTCCATGTTTCTTTATATTTCTCAAATTTTATGTCATGCATATTTATTGATAGTCCTAAAAGTTAATCATAACTATGACCAAATAATGAATATATTTTAATTATTAAAATTTATTTAGCTATCTATGGATGTTGTTTGCCTTGTATTCTTTTACATGTGATTAATGGAAATAAGGTAGTCACCTAAAAAAACTAATTATAAATTAAGAAGCTTAATTAATAATTAGTAAATTTTCAACTACAAATGATTCATTAGACCCAAAAGGAATTATAGACTTAAAAATTGAATTTAAGAGGCATCACATATAGATATAGAAATAAGACAATACACATATTATTATATTTTTAATCATTAATTAAAAATAAAAAGAAAAATGAAACCAATGCATAATTGTCCAACCTCTTGTCGATATCCACTTCCACAAGTCTTTCACCATTTAAGAGCATTTTCTTCTTCCTCAAGTGAAATAAAAACAAAAATATCATAGTGAAAATGAAGGATAACCCGAGGTAAAATCACATGAAATAAAATATATGAACTTCTATAGAAAGAAAAACGAAATGAATACGTTAATGTCTCGGTATGTACTTTCACAAGCCTTAAAAATCAATTATAAATTAAGAAACTCAATAAATAATTAGTGAATTTCCAACTACAAAGTTATTTATTTAACCAAACGAAATTATAGACTTAACAATTGAACTTAAGAGGCTTCATATATAGCTATAGAAATAAGACAATACACATATTATTATATTTTTAATCATTAGTTGAAAAATAAAAAGAAAACTGAAATCAAATGTTCGAGCTCTCGTCGATATCCACTTCCACAAGCCTTTCACCATTTAAGGGCATTTTTTTTTTCAAGTGAAATAAAAACATAAATATCATGGTGAAAATGAAGGATATCCTTGGGTGAAATAGCATGAAATAAAACATATGAACTTCTATAGAAAGAAAAAAGGAATGAATACATAAATGTCTCAATATCAACTTTCACAAGCCTATCACCATTGATCAAAAGTCTTCTTATTTTCAAGACAAACAAAAGCTTGACTATAATAGTGAAAATGAAGGGTAACCTTGGATAGCTATAACGCCCCTAAATCGGGTCCCGAGACGTCACACGGTGCTTAGGGTCACAAGTAACCCCAAGCTAATCCTTCTACTGGCATAACTCATAAGCAACTGAATAAAAAGTATAAATCTATACAAATTTGCGGAAAAATAACTCTTTTCTGAATCTGATCGATACAAAAGTGAAGTTTACAAGATTACAATTCTGCCTTTACAACCAAAACTGAAATTGAATACATCAACTTCTACTGACTGTCTATGAAGCCTCTACTAGTACTGACTCAAGGTAGCTGGGTCATGACTCCCGACTAACCCCACTCAATACGACTGAATAAGGAAAATACAATATTATTAATTCTGCATAATTGACTAGAGCCCATGAATCAAAAGGACTCATCACCTGCTGACTGGATGCTGCGAATTGACTGGATCTGAAGGTTCATGCTATACCTTGTACCTACATTCCAAGAAAATGTAGCCCACAC
The DNA here is from genome assembly GCF_002878395.1 of Capsicum annuum. Lineage (NCBI taxonomy): Eukaryota > Viridiplantae > Streptophyta > Magnoliopsida > Solanales > Solanaceae > Capsicum > Capsicum annuum. The sequence continues at coordinate 146,109,446 of NC_061115.1, read as the reverse complement.
ACGGGTGTATGTGTGGGTCAGTACCATGGAAATGTACCGAGCATATGGGGGTGCAATACATATATATCAAATAATATCTTAATATCATCATAGTTTATAAAATTATTCATGTTGATATGAAAGACTCACTTAGCTTGAAATAGATAATCAAAATCATAAGTAAATGATACATGTAACTAAAACACGTGAGTCATTTCAATAAGTTCTCAATTCACTTCTTCCTTGGTTTCAAACATATAGAGTAATCAAGTTTCAAAACAATTCTCTTTAGAACATAACATCTCAATCTTTCGAAAACAATAACCTACTCAAAAACAATCCTTCAAAACATATACATTCACCTTAGATAAAAGGGTACACACACGCACCTGTTGGGAGTTTCTCATAACCGACATAAACCATGTGAGCTACATGGAGTCCAACGTCTAACCCACGGTGGGGAGAGCTGTTCTATCCTTGCCATCGGAGTAGGACCTTAATATTTCATCCACTAGTGATCACTATATCAAACTTAGGCTCACATCTTACGGGGGCACGTAGTTCTAGAAAAGTACCAAACCGCTATACCTCCCTCTCGGTGCTAAAGACTACTCTCGAACTTAGCTCAAAAATTTAAATCAGCCTCAGTCTCACATTAAAGAAAATCTACAATAAACAATTCAACAATTTTCATCGGGAGCCACCATGCTACCCCTATTATCATAAATCAATCAAACGTGTGGATTTCTTTTCTCACTTGGGTTCAAAATTAACTCTTTCACGATCCAAAAAGGTCAAATCTTTTTACATCATGTCAAATCATTCAATTCCCAAGATACTTATGACACATAACTTCTCAAAATATCAATTTCAAATAGGGATCACAGACCCATATAATAATATCACAATAATACCATCAAGATTCATGCTTTATGTCATAAGCATAAAAATAATCACTTAGAAATCTGAAAATTCAGCTTTATATGCAACCATATCAACATTCTCATGAAAACATCCTAAGTCATAAATTCATATATTCAAATTCGTAGTAAAACATATCAAATCATATATCTTTGTAAAAGAAAACAAACTTTAGGCACAAGAACGAAAGGGTGTTCTTGTTGAAAACCCCCACATACCTTTATAATAACGAAATTGATGAAAGATTGGACCTTCAACCTTGATTGTGCAACCCTAGTAGTTTTGCTCTTATTGTGCTCTTGGATGATGTGCTTAGACTGATAATAGGGTTATGATGTGTTTAGGAACAGTTAAATTCGTAGGGTTATGTTTAGGGACGTGTAAGGAATGTTAAAAGGATTAGTTATCCTCGAAATAACTAAAAAACAGAGTATTTTCATTGCTGGAAACCTAAGTGTGTGTCGCACATCATGGCAGATGCTAGGATGTGCGCCGCACATGCTATCGCACATCCCTACTGCCTGTCACGAAAATAAGCATAACTTATCACTCGGGTATCAAATTTTTGCAAAATTGGTATCGTTGGAAAGCTAATTCAATTATATACAATTTGATAGGTCTTGGGATGAAAAATTCTATGTATATTAAGTGATATACATATTTAAAGTAGACCCTTATAGAATCAAATGTCAAATGTTAGACAAATTAAATGATCTTAGCTCAACTTGGCTCTAAATGATTTATATGAACATTGTTGACCTCAAGAGCACTTCACATACTAGGATAAAGATCATGAAATCTATATTCACGTGGGAATCACTTGGATTAGAGCTTAGACGCGTAGGAATGATTGTTAGAATTCTAGTATGAAAATACAGGGTATTACATTATCTCCCCCTTGGGAACATTCATCCTCGAATATGGATAATTAACCTAAAACATAGAGAATCTTTGTCTTTAAGCTATCATGTGCAACTGATAGAAACTGCATCACTGGATCTCGAGAATAATGAGTTACTGAACTGATCTGCAAGTGCATGAATTCTCATGCAAATAACTATATGGCTAAGATAGAAACGAGATTGTCAACTTATGAGTAAGCATTACTTTGCCCTGGATCTGATCTCATGAGAAAAGATGATAGGTTTATGGCATGAAAACTCGAGGTATTACAACATCTCCCTCCTAGGATCATTCATCCCCGAATGATAATAATTTGGTGAAAATACTAGGAAGAGACTGTGACATTACACAGGATTGTTACGAACTAAATCATGACTTAATATCTGAAACTGAAACCGATGCATAAACTGAGCTGAATCATTCAAATTTCTATCATGAAACTAAATTCTGAGCTGACTCTACTTTACTTGCTTCAAGGAACTAATACATGTTGAGAGTCGAGGATTCACTTGAAGTGTTCATGATCCATTAATACGTATCGAACTGAGAAGTGATAACTTATTCAAGTGTGAATCATGAGACAACAAGACTTAGATCATACGAGGGGTATTACATTATCTTGGCTAAAACACTTGGAAAATTGAGATTATGCGCTGAACACTTATGAAATGAGTCATGATTAAATTGCCAAATCTGAAACATGATGTTTGGATTGAACGGAATTATCTGATATAGGACAAATAAGAGAGCACAAAACAACTCCAAAACAGTCTACTCATCTTAAGGATTTGAGGACCCTTTTGAAGACCACTCTCGGATTCACTATCAACAACACTATAACAAGATAAAGAGGTGTGTTTTCAACACCAAAACAGCCACAATATAAGATGAAAAAGATGAACAAGATGAATATAATGGTTACAAAATTTGGATTCAACAAGTCACAAAAATAGTCCACTATGAATCTACAAAGTGTAAGAAGATAAAGATAGGTAGATAGACCAAATGAGGGAATAATATTAACAACCCAAGACTTGTTACACTCTTGGACCTTTAATACTACACACAATACAAACCTATCTCTTACGTTGGTGCAAGAGTGACCTCGATCTCCCAAGCATCCAATGTTTCCAAGCTTGAA